>NC_136809.1:7414837-7532337 GCF_951216825.1 Electrona antarctica | reverse complement strand
AGTGTGTGGTGTTGTGACTGTTCTGGTGAGCTGTCCAAACTGTCTGTGTCCAAGCCGAGGCATCATTGACATGCTCGCTCGACATCCATCCAGTCTATTATAGGGTAATCTCTCAAGACAGATTCAGAGCTCCGCAGCTGAATCTGTCAGCAAGCAATCTAGAGTTTGCTGTCAGTAGGAATGTAAACAAAGACGCACCACCGGAAGAGGAGAGCTGAAGGAGAGTGAACGCCGGTCCGACATCCGGTCTCTACGCAGGGAATTATTTTCCTTCTTTTTTGCCTTTGGGTTCCCAGATTGCCTTGAGGGTAATGTGAGTCAGAGGGAAATCATGCTGAACATTCCGATATTTCTTTATCTCCTTTTGTTCATCCATTTCTTCGTCCATATTTTTGTCCCTGACATTCTGTCTGCCTCCGCTTGCATCTCTTCCTCCTCCAGGTTAGGATCATCCTCCTCAACTGGTGTGCCTGGTTTCTCCGCATGAAAAAGCCCGGCGAGGACCGCAAGGCGGCCACCGGCTCCAACAGCGGCACCTCCTCGACCAACGCCTACAAGTACTGCCACCCTGCCCCGCACCACGCCAGCACCACCAGCATCCCCATGACCACCATTCCAGGCCAGGCGTCCAATCCGTCGACCACCTCCACCACCACCACCACCACAACCAACGGGAACATGAACCTGTACTTTGGCTACCACTCCATGGGCACGGACAACCCCGCGTTCCCCCCCACGAGCACGGACTCGGGCGTGGTGATGTGCGGCGGCGGTATCGGAGGCAGCCAGACGAACGGGTCGTCGTCCCCGCACGACCACCCCCTCCTGCTCTGCTCCGAGCAGACGAGGACTTTGCTGCTGGAGAACGTGCCGGAGATCTCCCGCATCTTGGAGGAGGTGCAGTACATCGCCACGCGCTTCCGGGACCAGGACAAGGACGAGGCCGTCTGCAGCGAGTGGAAGTTTGCCGCGGCCGTGGTGGATCGACTGTGCCTGGTGGCCTTTTCCCTTTTCTCCATCATATGCACCTTCACCATCCTCATGGCGGCTCCCAACTTCATAGAGGCCGTTTCCAAAGACTTCACATAAGGATGAACGCCCCCCCCCCCCCCCACACACACACACACACACACACTCACACTTTCTTTTCTGAGAGGGAACCCAGGAAGGCTTGGCTAATGCTAAAAGAAACATATTAACACTAAAAACTATATGCCGCACAAACCTCCCTAGGCTACTACTGTTACTACTACTCTGTGACCCTGTTCAGTCCGTTTTTAAATCCAAGTTATGACACTTCGACACCAAACATTTCCCCCCTGTTTTAATATATTTGTCAATAATACATATTTATGCGTTGATTCTATGACTATACTCCATCTCAAGATGGCTTCCCTAGCTGTATAGTCGCTGACAACACCTTGTGTATACGGTAGGTAGCTTGTTGCTCTGTAGCAGGTCGAGGCTACGTACCTGCTCTTGTTAATAATGTAGAAGCTCACTAATGCACTTTCTATGTCAATCCATCTTGGACCGAGTCAGTTCACACTGTCCTCCTTTGAACTGATAGGCTGTTGCATTAAAAACCAGAGAAAATGTGAACGCATAGTGCAAAAGGCTGGTTAGTGAGCTCTTTTTTTTTTGGCCGAGTGAAACACTTTCAAAAGTTGAGAATGGTTAAATTTTTTTGGAGGAAATGTGCTTATGATGTGGGCCACTTGTTTTTATCGGCTGCCCAATGAGGCATTTTGTGTCTGCTGAGTCTGCTTCTCTTGAAAGATTGCCGGCTCAACAGGTCTTCAGATTGCCCCTTACTTAGCCTGAAGTGAGCTTCAAAATGAGCTTTGTACAGACGGAGGGAGGCCCTGGGTGAGGCTGTGATAAGGTTGTGATATCCCCCGTGCAGTACCAGTGTCGGGGGTGGAGTATATCTTTCGTTTTCAGCAGGAAAAAGCGCCTTCGGCAGCACTTTTGTATTCATAAACAGGTGGAGATGAAGAAAATGCCAGCACTCATTGTATGTCCTTTTGCATGATTTTATTTACCTCTGAGACTGAAAAACGGACGCGTTTCGGCCTGTATGGCCTTCCTCAGCGTTTGACAAACCTTGCACCTATAAGGATTTTGTTTAAACCTGGAGTGCTGCGGGTTGTCTGCTACGGCAGTAGTTATTCTTTCATAAACAGGTGGACAGTGTGAACACAGACTTGGCCAACACTACTTTTTTCTATAGCCCCATCATAGACGATTCCAAATAGCCCTTCTTGTCCGTGTCCTACATTCATGCGTCGTTAAAGTGTCACGTACAGTAAAGTCACTCGTTTAGACTCATTTACACAATCTTAAATTAGATAAATATTACGTAATTGACACCTCTTAGAGCACCACTGAAAAAACAAGAGCACCACACTAGTCCATTCTTAACCCTAGAACACGAAACTTTAACCCATTCAGGCCTGACGTTGAAATTTAAAAAAAAAAAAGTTTTCTAAATCATGACAATTTTCTGAAAGATTTGAGGCACATTTTAACGATTTTTCAAAAATAGCAGATCCCGAGTGGCGCGCTATGAGCTTGTAGATCTGCTATTTTTCAATAGCTAAATTATAACATAATGTTTAAAACACCAAAAGGGTGTAAAACCCAAAATGTGTTAATTTTGTCACAACATCACTAAACCTTAATTTTGTCACATCACTAAACCCGGGTAAATTTTAATAACCGAAAATATATCAACATATATTAAAGTACATGGCAATTTGAGGTACTCTTATATATATTTCAACATGACATTTTGTTGACAGAAATACAGTAGGTTGACAGCTGAGGGGGATGGGGGGGAAGACACGCAGCAATGGTCCTCAGGACCAGGACTCAAACATGCAACACACAGTCAGGCTGTATTAAGGCCTATTCATAGTCTGGATTTTCGGTGGTGAGGTGACCACCGCTCCGGTGGTGAGCTGACCACCAGAGCTGAAATAACGTTGAGCGGTGGTGAGTAAAAACAGAGAGAAGGGCTGGGGCGGTGGCGGTGGTTTGCTCTTCACCGCGGCTCGTGACGTCATGTTGTAGTTCGGTGGTCACCCCACCACCGAAAATACAGACTATGTATGAGCCTTTACCAGCCTAGGTGCCTGGACCGGGCCAGAATCACCTGGGTTTAGTGTTCTAGGGTTAAGATATTTGATATTTGTCTTTTTATTTTTTTGTGTTTTTTGCGGCTTTCGCCTTTATTTTATGTTTTTTTATAGAGAGACAGACAGGCTGACTGTCTGTCTGGGGGAGAGAGATGGGGGGAGTGACATGCAGTAAAGGCCGTCGGGATCGGGAGTCGAACCCGCGGCACACTGCCAGACTCGGGCTACCGGCCAAGGTGCCTGGACCGCTGAGCCACGGCCCAGGCTGATATTTGACAGTCTTGATCAGCAAACAAAGCCATTCTTCTCTCATTAGTTCTCTCCCATCTCTTTCAGTTTCTCTGCTACTTAAACCTTTATATGTCACCATGGTTTCTGTCCCGTTTGGCCGTGGAGCGTACCTCTTCCTTCACACTGTACAGTGATCTGGTTTCTGTCTCACTGTCCACCCCATTCGACTGGTATCATGTATTGAATCGGCGAAATCATCCGTTATCAGCACGTTTGAATGGTGCCAAAATGTCCATACTGGCATCCTCACTGTTCAGTATGTCATTATCTGCGATTGTAGCATTGTCATTATCACTGATGTCCTGACGGAGGCGCGCCGTGTCTGGTGGCCATGAGTTACGTGAGGCACCACCGAGCGAGGCGCTAGCCGAGCGAGTCGCCGTGCCGAGCGTTGCGAAGGCCACCAGACCCGACTCAGCGCCGTCCGAGTTACGTCCTGATAGGCAGAGAATAGTATATATTAGTAGCTCCTAGTTCCATGCACCGACAATAGTTGGAAATGACACGTCCACCAGGGGGAAACCTTGACCAGGCTATGTGGTGAGGATGCCAGTATGGACATTTTGGCACCATTCAAACGTGCTGATAACGGATGATTTCGCCGTTCCAATGCAGAGATAACGGTCGAATCCGCTGCACTGTCGCCTCACCTCCCGTTTGTACGCGAGAGCTGGCGAGAACTTCATGGGAACTCCTGATTGCATCGGTCCCACAGCCCAACACTTACGTCATGGACCGAGAGGAGAGGGCCATGAACTGGAGGAGAAAAAAAGTGATTTCACTGTGATTTTAAAGACTTTAAAGACCAATTTTGTTTGTACAGTACTTGACTATGTGTAAATTGAGCTTATACATTAGCACAGTGGTGATTCCACAAGGTCCTGGTTCAGCATACCCCCTAAATATACAGTAGTATATTCTATATCTTTACTGTATTATACACTTTGGCTATTAGTAAACGTTATTGCGTTAAACAAGGTTACATGGTTGGTTACGGAAGACATTGGTGTCGTTATATTCTTGAGAGATCATGTATGATCAGTGTCGGATTTGTGGTCAGTTGGCAGAAAATCGAAATGGTGTAGCAATTGGACTAAATGCAGACTAAATCCCCCCACCCCAAAGAAAAATGAAAAGAGAAACGAGAAATAAAAAGAAAAAAGAAAAGAAAAACATGTTCTATAATGTATTGGATGTGACATATTGCTTTATTGGGGATGTGTTTATACTAAGCCTTTGTATTGCTGATTAGCTTTTTACTGCATTTGCTTTTTTAATACTCTACTTTAATAATGAAAGGCAAACATTTCCCTCCTGTAATCTTGCAAACAACATGATTACTGGCTGACATTTATATACTGATGTGTGTTCAACCTTGTCACTTAATTGTCACCATTAATCCCACCCAAAACTTCAATCTGATCCTCTTGTGTGGTGTGCACTCGGGACCACTTGGCAGATGTTGTGGTTAGTGTGAATGCTGCGGTACCGTTCCCGGAAGCGGATCACCCAACCGTTCCCGGGACCGCATGGAGGTAGTCTCGGGACAGATTGAAGTGTACTCGGATACGGATCGCTGCAATGTGAACGCATTGAATACAGTTGAATTAAATGTACTCGGGTGCAGAAGAATCAAGGCCAATGTGAATCATGGCCAGCGGGGACCAGGCAATCGTATTCAGGAACAGTTTGGGCAGATTCACTCTGAGTCTGTTTGATTCAAACAGAATCAGTTCAACTTTAAACTTAAACCCAGTTAAATTTAAATGATGGAGAGTTGGTAACCAAATGGACTCTTTTTTTAACTCTTGAGAGCGTAAAGCGAAACCAAATGGACCTGTAGAGGTCCATTTTGTTTCATTTTACGCTCTCGAGAGTTAAATGATTGTTAAAGGAGCATTCAGTGATTTGGGTGGTTTGGAAAAAACCCCGGTCCGCCCCGGTAGCAAGATGTGCACATGCACACACTCTACAGTGGGGGGAAGTGCAACAGGCCAACAGCACGCACATCACATCAATACACCATGGAATTGTGGACAAAACCTTATCCAACACAATATTGAGGCTAAGTCTCCTCAAATGGTGGTCCGTGGCTCAAATGCCGAAAGAAATAATGGGCCTTGATATGAAAAGGGTTGAAATCCACTGCCTTAAGCAACACTTGCACAGTCCTCCTGTTGGTCACTATGGCACAGAGAGCAAGGAAGATCAGACAAGTATTGTCTAGACAAGAGATGTAAGATTATTTAGGCTCTGCAGGACACAGGTGCCTCAGGGAAATCCCTTCACAGTCACACTGCTGTCTGGTGTTGTTGACTGAGGGTACCCAGAACTGAACAGACAATCCTCCTGCCAGGTATATGTCCTAAAATAGTGCCACACACTCCACACGCAGTGAGGGTATATAAATGCTAAATCATTTGACCACAGAGTGAAGTACATTGACATGCAAGGGCAGTGGCGTCGAGTCCGGGGGTGCTTGAGGGCTGAAGCACCCACTGACACAATGGGCGCGTTCGGAAATAGCGCACTGTGTAATGCAAACTAATATGCGAGTGCACTCCCGCACTGGGGGGCGGGGCGGGAGGGCACCCACTGCCGTTTTAAGAACTTTCCGCGCCTATGCAAGGGGACAGGCAGTGTAGGCATCCCCGTTAATTCCTCTTATCAAAACACTGCTCCAGACTCTAATCTAAAATATTCTGAAGCCCGCTGTAAGCATACTATCTGTGGCGTGTGGACTGCCCACCAATGAATAAATATATCACTTGTCAACTAGTGCCAACAATTCAAATGATAGTTGATCAAAACTATAATCACCCACAATCAGTCACAACTCACCAGCCCTGATTACTTTTAGAGAGATGGGGGGGGAGGAAGATACGCAGCGAAGGTCGTCAGGATCGGGACTCGAACCTGCGACACGCTGTCAGGATTACCAGCCTCGGTGCCTGGACCGCTCGGCCGGCCCAGGCCACTGTGAGGTCTTTTTGACCCATTTTGAGATTTTTAATTTGATTATCTTTGCCCATGAAGCCCTAAATGCAAATAATCATTTTTTCTTTTTTTTCATCTTTCATCATTTTTCATCTGAAACATTTTCTAAATATGAATTTAGGCATATTTATTATACCGTATTTAGCTGTTGGTTTTATTTCCAACTGACCGCTGGAACCCTTTCTCCCCCACGGGAGTGAACTTCACACCTCCCAGTCAGCCCATTGTTCAAGTCAATATTTAAAAGACACAATGGCTCTACGAAGAGACAGGGGAGAAGGTGTCAAAGCTGTCTGGAGCTCCAAGGCCAGACAGTAGAGTAGCCAATAACATTGCAGGGGGAAAAAAAGGTATTTTTGACCTGAAGTCAGTGTGTGTGTTACCTGGCATTACTACAGTAATGCGAGTGATATACAGACATGCACACACTGTGCCTACAGTTGGGTGCCACTGATATTGTCCCTTATCATTTGACCCATTAATTTAGGCCTGACCTCAATCACGATTTTTCAAAAATAGCAGCCCTACAAGCTCGTAGCGCGCCACTCGGTGGCGCGCTATGAGCTTGTAGATCTGCTATTTTTCAATAGCTAAATTATAACATAATAACTGTCCTTTTGCGCAGATCACGCAAACCTCAGCAAAAAGAAAAGGACAATATCGATGGCCTCCAACTGTACCTATACCCGCCAACTCCAGCTAAAGATCATATGATCGTTATGCCAGCTCAATTCACTGGCCCCCAAATACAGAAAAAGAAAAATACTAAACAAACTAATTAAATCCAAATATAACCAAATCTCATTCAGCAAACAATATAGCATTTCATATGGGACTCCAGGCTAAAAAAAAGTGTTTGCTGCCTCTACACTACAACACACTTCAAAGCAGTGATCCAGCCAAAGAAACAACACAAAAATATATCTAGGCTAATCCTGGTTATAAGACAAAGCAAGACAGTTAATAAAAAGAACAAAAAAAAACGCCATCCACCTCTTTTATGCTTTGTGAGAGCAGACCTGACCATACGAGGAGAGGGACATGACCACTCACTCACCCGCATTGATACAAATGTCTGGAAGATCTGTGGACGAGCTTGGGGATGGAGGGGGAGTGTGTGACATGTGTCACTGCACCGTTTGATGTGTCTGCACCATCTGCAGAAATGGGTCACTTAAAATGTTAAACTTTAATCTTCCGTCACGATGAATCAGTGGATGTGGTCCCTAAAAATGGCAACACCTTAGTTTGACCTTTTCACTGCCAAAGTGGCACACAATATTATTTCAACGTCGTCGTCCTCTCCTACCACATTTGGATGAGGAGAGTGGCAAATGTTGATTGTGTAATATTGTGAATTGCACTCCATGATGTGCATGATTCTACTAATTATATCCACGCATAGACTGTTAGGGCGAGATTTCTTGATTTTGACACCAGCGTCTCACTCATTTCTACAGTCGTATAATGACTAGAATCGCACGCCCGCGTCTAACGTACGCCACGCGGTCCGTGTTGTTTCTCCGTCAATAACGTGTGTCCGAGTGAGACACGCGCACACACACAAACCGTACATTTTGAACGAAGGCAGACAGCGATGTGACTTTTAGCCATGTTGTTCCGTGTTTTTTCTCCTTGAATAAGAGAGAGAGAGATAATCCACGTGCATCCATGGTGTTGTAGTTCGATGCGATACAGAAAAGTGTTCTTTCACACTTTTCACTTTCAACACCGAGCAAGGGAACGGCAAAAGCTGGGCGTAGGAACGTGGCACTGTGTTTGCCCAGTAGTCGCAGACCCCACAGCGCTGGGTTGGGTCAAGACAGACCCCTCAGCACTGGGTTGGGTCAAGACAGACCCCACAGCGCTGGGTTGGGTCAAGACAGACCCCACAGCGCTGGGTTGGGTCAAGACAGACCCCACAGCGCTGGGTTGGGTCAAGACAGACCCCACAGCGCTGGGTTGGGTCAAGACAGACCCCACAGCGCTGGGTTGGGTCAAGACAGACCCCTCAGCGCTGGGTTGGGTCAAGACAGACCCCACAGCGCTGGGTTGGGTCAAGACAGACCCCACAGCGCTGGGTTGGGTCAAGACAGACCCCACAGCGCTGGGTTGGGTCAAGACAGACCCCTCAGTGCTGGGTTGGGTCAAGACAGACCCCACAGCGCTGGGTTGGGTCAAGACAGTGACGTATCGCGGCGACAAAGGCGTGAACGGCACTTCCGCATACTCCACTAGTTGTATATAATATGGCGCACAGTTGTGAGCTCCATGGGCACAAATATGTGGACGACGTGGAATTCTCCCAAATGTAATAATAGATTATGATTCCACAATGAGCAAATATATGATTTCTGCCAGTCGAGATGATACTGTTTTCCTACAACCACCAGTAATGTTGTGACGATAACAGCACTAGTGTGAGACGCCATATGGTTTTAGCTGTCAAGGTTAATTTTGGCAGAAGGTTGCAGCCAGTGTTTTACAGTATTTCACACAGCAGGTGGAAGAATGTTCAATGTTGCAAAGCTTTTATCACTGTACCACTGGCCCAACGGGCAAAGGAACATTGGACCTCTACTGACACCTTCGAGACGTGGCTTCGCAAACAGCGAAAGAGCCAGAGGTGTAGATATTTGGTGGGATAAACCCGCACACATGTTGACAACTAATGGACATATTTTAGTTATTTCTGTGAGTAGCATTTTAGTTTGACTCTTATGGTGTTCAAAATATATCAGATTGACTGTGAACAATGCGGAGAGTGATACAGTTGTGATGATAATGTCATTACAAAATCCAGGACATTTTTTATTCTGTATGAAAATATAAATGAACACAATACTTAAGTTGCAGTAACCATGATCTGTAAAATAATAAAATTTTCATTCTGTTGGTATCTATGGTAATATGATTGGGCTTATGGCGGATTCATAATTTCCATGATTAATCAAGTGGAGAACAGATCAAAACGCCAGTTTGATGATTTAGCTGTACATCACTGTGATTTGCAGGCCACTATTGATCACGATTGTTGTAATATTGGTTAACTTTAACCAATACGATTACAATACGAGTGTCTTTTTCTTTGTGGTCTGTACCTCTCTACTTCCACATGCTTTGAAATGTGTACATTATTAATTAACTGTACATGATTGTTTTGAAGAAAATAAAGGAGTAAACTTGTAAATAATAGTCGCTGTAATTGCTGTATGACTTCTATATGTCTATGACGAAACCGTTCTGCAAAAAGCTAAATAGTACAAAAAAAATCAGACCCGTCTGAAGTGAGTGGTACTGTACTGTACTGTACTGTACTGTACTGTACTGTACTGTACTGTACTGTACTGTACTGTACTGTACTGTACTCAGTGTACTGTACTGTACTGTACACTGTACTCCTCCCTGGCCCGTGTGTGTCTGTGTGTTGTGGTGAACAGTGGTGAACAAGCGCTATATATTTCCGTGCTCGGACACAGGGACAGACCCAGGGACACAGGGACACACACATAGCTGTCTGTAGGAGTGGTTGCACCACTCAAAAAGAAGAAAACCTGAACTCGGCAATGTTGTTGGATGTCTTTCTGAAGATGAGTTATAATTGGGTTCATACAGGGCGATGGACACTGGTCCAGCTCACTCTAGTAACTTTCTCTATTGAATAAGATACCTTCACACACATTCACCCTTTCCACAAGAATGTATGAAATTCCTAATTGATTAAATTAATTATAATTGATTTGATTTGTTTTTTTTTGTTTTTTTTGTTTTAATACATTTTGAAAATCCTTTGAAACAATAACTTTAAAAGGTTTGGGAAACGATTAAACGAAAGGGGGCATTTACTTAGGAGTCATGTCCTGACCGAAAAAATAGGTCTGCGAACCAAAATGGGTTTGGGGAAACTATGGGGGTGCGTTCGGATATAGGCACACTGAGTGCACTGCCAATACAAACTAATAGGCGAGTGCGCTCCCTGTGCACATTTCCAAACGCACCCAGTGTAGAAGACTCCCCATCAATCAATAATCCTCTGTGTACAGTATGTGTATATGCTCGGCACATTTTATGGCTCGGACAGCACACTTGTGTGTGAGTGATGATGATGTGCATCACAAAGCAATCTGGTAGTCGTTACCCAGACAGCTAAGTAAACTTTTATGGACATACAGCACTCTCTGCAAAAGTTCTCAGCTCTTCATTCTATTGACCGGCTCAGTTCAGTATAAGGACAACTCATGAATGGATAAAATATAGTTTATTGTCTCCACCAGGCCGAAGGTATGCACTCCGTCCGTCTGTCTGTGTGTGTGTATCCGTCCATGTTATTTTATCGTCGACAACCATGAAAATAGTTTTTCATGATTTTCATCATGAAAAACGATGCCCTATAGAATGTCGATTTTCATGAAAATCATGAATGTTACTGTGACATTATAGGGTGATTATAAGTTTGATTATTTAATGGGTTAGCGACGTTAATCCTTCTCCAGTGTTAGTTGTATCCCCCTCCCCTTATTTCAGTGGACATATTTCAACATGAGACAGTCCTCATGTGTGGGTGTGCGTGCATTCTTAGCCGGAGTGCCAATATTTTATTAGGACAGCAGGTAAGACAAAAGTGAATCCAACGTTTCGGCGGTTAAGCCTTCATCAGGGAATACAGAGCACATCCAGCGTTCTTACCTGATACGCTTGCCTGACTTCAAGCCCTGCAATTTGAGGACACCTGTTTCTAAATCATAATTATAGGGTTATAGTGTAATCTTATTGCTGAAAGACCACTAATCATGTTTTCCTCCACAATTTTAACCTATATGTCATTTTCTTTTGGGACTTTGGATAGTTTTTATTTTATTTGTATTTATTGACCAGCTCATTGGGCTTGTGGTTACACTCTAACGACAAGACTCTAACTGTTAACTCTTAGCCTGCCGCCATTAATTAATCCCTCGATTGCGTATTGCCATGGTTTAATCACGCGTGACACTTACTTTGAAGAGCCAAATATCCGTATCGCATTTTACTATGAAACCATTCCGTGTGTGTTGACGAAGCTGGTGCTCGTTCTCTCGGTCGGTGGTGGAAAAAGTGGACCGCGAGTATCACAGCGCCTGCTACAGGCCGTTGAAAACGCTTGTCTGGGACAAAGCGTCCTCTGCAATGTCGCTTCTGTGAGATAAAGCCGTCTGAAAACAGAGCCGGCAATGTTAGTGGATGCGCGCGCATTTTCAAAATGGCCGCGCCCATTGTGTCAGAAGCATAACAAAGCTAACGGACGGTAGATTTCGATACGATCGTATTAAAACATGCATTAATGAATACATCGCTGTTAAAACGGCTTTTCCGTTTGTGGCAGGCTACAAGATTCTACGTGTTAATATTCCTATGTTCCTGGCGGGTAAACGATTAAGTGTCTGCCCTGAGACTGGGAGGTCGGGGGACGGGTCATACCAAAGACTATAAAAATGGGACCCAATGGCCCTTTTTGAAACTAGCTCATTAGTTATTATAGTGTACGTCCTGAGATCGGAAGGTCGGGTCCAATCCCCCGGGCCGGGTCATACCAAAGACTGTGAAAAACGGGACCTAATCCCCTGCTTGGCACTCAGCATCAAGCGTTGGATTGGGGGTGACATGAGCGTCATGCTGTCCAGGAGGTGTGCTTTTACAGCATGGCTGAAGCAGGTACAGTATACTTGTACATCAAGCTGCCTTACACGCTACAGCAAACATGAGATACTGTATGCTTCTGCCATATACGGACCACATGGCTCGGAAACCGTTCCCAAAGCTACTTTTCTATTTCTTTTCTATTAGGGCCAATATATAGGGATACAGACATGCATATATAAGGGTCGGTTCAGCCTAGGACATTTCAACAAACGTGTGCATTCAGATCTCCCAGCAGTGACGAATGGCTGACAGAAACAAAGTGAGGACACTATTGTGTGCATATTGTTGCGGATAACAACAACATACATATTGCTGTGGACCTATCACAGAACAAGACATGTAGGTCAGTTTACTGTACATGGAATGCAGTAACACATCCACAAACAGGGACACGCAGTCAGAAAACAGACACATATAAATGGTGCTCAACAGAGTGGTACCATTATTGTTTAAATCTAATCTCAGGCTCCACTACACCCAGACGGACAGCTGTTTGGTGTTTGGAAATAGATGTCACTGCATGACACCATACATGCACACAGTCCCGTATGCATGCACCACACGTGTGCAACTGTGCACGCACGCACGCACGCACGCACGCACGCACGCACGCACGCACGCACGCACGCACAGTGAAATCTGCATTGTTCATTTGAAAAAGATGATGTAACTCTTATGGGTCAGTTCAGTTGTTAGGATCGCACAGAGCATGCTGTTCCTCGTCTCATGGTATGCTGAAACCGAGGGACATACTGTTCATGAGCACCTGGGCTATAGGTGGAGGTGTCTTATGTAAGCATGGTACAGTAAATGATGCATGTCTGCTCTGTTTGGCGGCATCGGTTTTGCCAGGTCAAACGGAACAGAGCGCTGTGGACTTCATCCGGGATTTGAAGTCCACACACCTATAAACTCTGCAGCCAATGTTAATTCACGCCGTTGACACTCGGCAGCTTTTGTAAGCTTTGGTAAGAGGCGTGAATGGTTGTGTTTGATCGATACACAAGGTAGACGCATACTCTCATGGATATGCACGTGCAACGTCGTGCATGTCCGTGGATGTGCCGTGCGGCCCACCTCCAGTACACCCCCGTGTTATTAACCTCGCCTCACCAGGCTTTCCACCTCGGAGGAAAGCCTGGTCTCTGTTTCATTTCGGGTATAATGATCTGCTCGGGAGCGGGTGATATCGTTACGTCATGTTGTAGTATTGTTTTGTAGTCGACAGGCAGGAACAATCAAACGGAACTTCCTTTTCCCTCAAACCGGAAGAATAACAATAAAAGCTCTCGTAGCCTGCAGCTTTTATTGAGAAAAATCGGTTTGAGGGAAAAGGAAGTTCCGTTTGATTGTTCCTGCCTGTCGACTACAAAACAATACTACAACATGACGTAACGATATCGAGCGGATCATATACCCGAAAATGAAATGGTGCCCAAGCTACCGTGTTATAGGATTATAAGTAGAATTGTATAGATGTCAGACCCTGTCACAGCCAGCTGTCACAGGCATATCAGGCTCTGTCGTAGCCTTGCCACAGGGATCAAATCAAAGCAAGAGCATAGCAATATAAAGCAATGAAAAAGGAGACAATAAAATATAAAACAAGGGCACAGAGGAGGAAATCAGAATACAGGTAAATCAGGTGCAATTAAAAGCGAGGGAGAACAGATGAGTTTTGAGGAGCGATTTAAAAGCCCCAATCGACTCGACAGATCTAATAGGGAGATGGCTGAGGGAAGTAGGGGTGCTGGGCAATGTTCCCTCGTTTTTCATCATTGTTGAGGATTTGAAAAAAAGACGAAATAACTGAGAAACTACAAAACATTTCACCCAGAAGCACAATGGAAAGCTGAGAAGATTCTCAGAGAGCATGGTGGCTCTCTGTGATAAACTGCTGTCTATGAGAGCCACAGGTCGTCGGTTCAACTTCAGCCCATGGCCTCGGATGGCATACTATAGCATGCCGTTTTTCTACATTTTTGAGGATTAGAAAAAAAAACGAAAATCACTCCGAGACCTTGGGCTATAGCCCATGGTCTCAGACGGCATACTATAGCATGCAGTTTTTCATCATTTTTGAGGATTTGAAAAAAGACGAAAATCACTCAGGTCTCGGACGGCATACTATAGCATGCCGTTTTTCATAATTTTTGAGGATTTGAAAAATAGACGAAAACCACTCCGAGACCATGGCCTATATATAGCCCATGGTCTCGGAGTGATTTTCTGCCTTTTTGAGGCCCATGGTTTTGAGAATTTGAAAAAAAGACGGAAATAACTCCAAAACTCCAAAACACAGCATGTGTCTCCATAGTCAGCTGATTTATAAAAAGTGTGAATGGAGTTTCTAGGTGAAAGTGATTTTTTTACGTGCCATAGAGCTGCCATTGAGCCCCATTGTAGATTTCTCAAATTTGAAAGCACTATATTTCTAAAACTATGAAACATTTGAAAGATTCCGTTTCAGGCAAACATGTCCACCATAAGATGAACCTAAGTAGGTTTGAATGGGGTTTCTAGGTGTAAGTATGTAGGACTAGTAGCGTGACGACGAGTATAATAAACTGGAAGAAAAGTAACGAGTGTGTGTTCTGGTCCTGTTGATTGAGCAGAGCAGGGCCTATAAACCTTGAAGGTTTATAGGTCCTTCTCAGCTCAATCAACAGGACCAGAACACACCTGGGCTGGCTGCCAGGATCACATCCACCAATGGGGAGACTGTCTGTGTCCTGTCATGGTTTCTCCTCTGTATTATCTGATTAACATCCACGCACACACTTAAAAGCACTAAAGACACCTTTGATGCACAGCACCATTCAAATGCTCTGTACATGATCCCAAGGCCCCATTTGAAAAGTGACACCAAGAAGAACAACTTCCAACCTAAAAATCACTGAGAGCTCAGTGGCACCCTTGTTAAGATGATGTCCATGTGAGCCAGAGGTTGTGAGTTCAAATCCAGCTGAGTTCCTCCTACGTTCACTCTGCAGCATGTTTTGGAGAATAACATCCATAAGAGAACTGGAAAGAGATGGAAAGCTGAGGAGATTCTCAGAGAGCATGGTGGCACTCTGTGATAAGCTGCTGTCTATGTGAGCCACAGGTCGTGGGTTCAAGTTCAGCCCATGGCCTCAGACGGCATACTATATAGCATGCCATTTTTCATCATTTTTGAGGATTTGAAAAAAATACGAAAATCACTCCGAGACCATGTGCTTGTCTCGGAGTCATTTTCGTCTTTTTTTTCAAATCCGAGACCATGGGCTATAGCCGTCTGAGATGGGCTATAGCCCATGGTCAAAAATGATGAAAAACGAGGATTTGAGAAAAAGACGAAAATCACTCCGAAACCATGGGCTCCATTGTCTCGAGTGATTTTAGTCTTTTTTTCAAATCCTCAAAAGATGATGAAAAACGGCGTGCTATAGTATGCCATCCGAGATGGGCTATAGCCCATGGTCAAAAATGATGAAAAACGAGGATTTGAGAAAAAGACGAAAATCACTCCGAGACCATGGTCTATAGTCCATTGTCTCAAGTGATTTTAGTATTTTTTTCAAATCCTCAAAGATGATGAAAAACGGCGTGCTATAGTATGCCGCCTGAGATGGGCTATAGCCCATGGTCAAAAATGATGAAAAACGAGGATTTGAGAAAAAGACGAAAATCACTCCGAAACCATGGGCTCCATTGTCTCGAGTGATTTTAGTCTTTTTTTCAAATCCTCAAAGATGATGAAAAACGGCGTGCTATAGTATGCCGTCTGAGATGTGCTATAGCCCATGGTCAAAAATGATGAAAAACGAGGATTTGAGAAAAAGACGAAAATCAAAGACCATGGGCTATAGGCCTAGTCCATTGTCTCGAGTGATTTTAGTCTTTTTTTCGAATCCTCAAAGATGATGGAAAACGGCGTGCTATAGTATGCCGTCTGAGATGGGCTATAGCCCATGGTCAAAAATGATGAAAAACGAGGATTTGAGAAAAAGACGAAAATCACTCCGAAACCATGGGCTCCATTGTCTCGAGTGATTTTAGTCTTTTTTTCAAATCCTCAAAGATGATGAAAAACGGCGTGCTATAGTATGCCGTCTGAGATGGGCTATAGCCCATGGTCAAAAATGATGAAAAACGAGGATTTGAGAAAAAGACGAAAATCACTCCGAAACCATGGGCTCCATTGTCTCGAGTGATTTTAGTCTTTTTTTCAAATCCTCAAAGATGATGAAAAACGGCGTGCTATAGTATGCCATCCGAGATGGGCTATAGCCCATGGTCAAAAATGATGAAAAACGAGGATTTGAGAAAAAGACGAAAATCACTCCGAGACCATGGTCTATAGTCCATTGTCTCAAGTGATTTTAGTATTTTTTTCAAATCCTCAAAGATGATGAAAAACGGCGTGCTATAGTATGCCGCCTGAGATGGGCTATAGCCCATGGTCAAAAATGATGAAAAACGAGGATTTGAGAAAAAGACGAAAATCACTCCGAAACCATGGGCTCCATTGTCTCGAGTGATTTTAGTCTTTTTTTCAAATCCTCAAAGATGATGAAAAACGGCGTGCTATAGTATGCCGTCTGAGATGTGCTATAGCCCATGGTCAAAAATGATGAAAAACGAGGATTTGAGAAAAAGACGAAAATCAAAGACCATGGGCTATAGTCCATTGTCTCGAGTGATTTTAGTCTTTTTTTCAAATCCTCAAAGATGATGGAAAACGGCGTGCTATAGTATGCCGTCTGAGATGGGCTATAGCCCATGGTCAAAAATGATGAAAAACGAGGATTTGAGAAAAAGACGAAAATCACTCCGAAACCATGGGCTCCATTGTCTCGAGTGATTTTAGTCTTTTTTTCAAATCCTCAAAGATGATGAAAAACGGCGTGCTATAGTATGCCATCCGAGATGGGCTATAGCCCATGGTCAAAAATGATGAAAAACGAGGATTTGAGAAAAAGACGAAAATCACTCCGAGACCATGGGCTATAGTCCATTGTCTCAAGTGATTTTAGTATTTTTTTCAAATCCTCAAAGATGATGAAAAACGGCGTGCTATAGTATGCCGTCTGAGATGTGCTATAGCCCATGGTCAAAAATGATGAAAAACGAGGATTTGAGAAAAAGACGAAAATCAAAGACCATGGGCTATAGTCCATTGTCTCGAGTGATTTTAGTCTTTTTTTCAAATCCTCAAAGATGATGAAAAACGGCGTGCTATAGTATGCCATCCGAGATGGGCTATAGCCCATGGTCAAAAATGATGAAAAACGAGGATTTGAGAAAAAGACGAAAATCACTCCGAGACCATGGGCTATAGTCCATTGTGTCGAGTGATTTTAGTATTTTTTTCAAATCCTCAAAGATGATGAAAAACGGCGTGCTATAGTATGCCGCCTGAGATGGGCTATAGCCCATGGTCAAAAATGATGAAAAACGAGGATTTGAGAAAAAGACGAAAATCACCCCGAGACCATGGGCTATAGTCCATTGTCTCGAGTGATTTTAGTCTTTTTTTCGAATCCTCAAAAATGATGAAAAACGGCGTGCTATAGTATGCCGTCTGAGATGGGCTATAGCCCATGGTAAAAAATGATGAAAAACGAGGATTTGAGAAAAAGACGAAAATCACTCCGAGACCATGGGCTATATATAGTCCATTGTCTCGAGTGATTTTAGTCTTTTTTTCAAATCCTCAAAGATGATGAAAAACGGCGTGCTATAGTATGCCGTCTGAGATGGGCTATAGCCCATGGTAAAAAATGATGAAAAACGAGGATTTGAGAAAAAGACGAAAATCACTCCGAGACCATGGGCTATAGTCCATTGTCTCGAGTGATTTTAGTCTTTTTTTCAAATCCTCAAAAATGATGAAAAACGGCGTGCTATAGTATGCCGTCTGAGATGGGCTATAGCCCATGGTCAAAAATGATGAAAACGAGGATTTGAAAAAAAGACGAAAATCACTCCGAGACCATGGGCTATAGTCCATGGTCACATCACATCACATTATGCAGCCATATACTGTAACGTAATTCAGTCTTATGAATACATAAATAGTGTGTGTGTGTGTGTGTGTGTGTGTGTGTGTGTGTGTGTGTGTGTGTGTGTGTGTGTGTGCGTGCGTGCGTGCGTGCGTGCGTGCGTGTGCGTGTGTGTGTGTGTGTGTGTGGGGGGGGGGGGGGGGGGGGGCGTGTTTTCCTTGAGCTGCGCGCGGTGCACGGGATGCGCATGTGCATGAATTTAAGTCCTGCTGGTCTCGCCACGCCGCCTTCTGGGAAAAAACAGTAACCGCATCCACGCCAACATCCACCACGCTGCTGTAGTGTTTGTTACAACAAGAACAAGCCGTTTGTTTTAATGAATAACTCGTAATGTAACATTTAATTGACATGGACATCGAGTATATAGACTAGAGTCGTCAGTGTTTTTACCAGGCTGGTGAAAAACTAAACTAAAAAGCTTCTACAAGAAGCTGTGGAAACAGAGGTCTTCACTATCAAACTCAGGTGAGTGTTTGCAGGTGTTTCAGCTCAGTGGTTTTCAACCCTTTTCATATCAAGGTGATGGCCCATTAGTCTATATTTATTCGGCATTTGAGCCACGGACCACCATTTGATGACATTTAGCCTCTCTGACCCATTTGAGCCATGGACCACCATTTGATGACTTTAGCCTCTCAGACCCATTTGAGCCATGGACCACCATTTGATGACGTTTAGCCTCTCAGACCCATATAGCGTTTGTTCACCACCAGGTGTCACTGTTGCACAGCCTAACACACAGACACAAACAGGACAGGGAGGAGGGCTTGTACAGTACAGTACCACTCACTTCAGATGGTTCTGATTTTTGGAGTTTGGAAGCACTCATTGTTATTAAAGCTGCTATAAGCAATATGTCAAAATTGTAATGACTTTTTTTTATTTTATTTTTGGTATTCAGACAGCCAGCAATGGGAAAAACGCTCCCAAACAAAATGTAGTCTGACACATCTAGGGGCCACAATCTGCATTCAAAGATTTTCCTAGAAGCTTTGTCATTGGTCGATTTGCCATTGTTCTTTTGACCGGGTTATTTTTGACCAATGACAAAGCTTCTATATAGGAACCTCTTTGAATGCAGATTGTGGCCCCTAGATGTGTCACAGAGACTATATATATTTAGAGCGTTTTACTCATTTCTGTCTGAACACTAAAATAGTAATAAAAAAATGTCCTTTAAAATGTTGAGAAATATTGCTTTTAGCAGCTTTTAGTCGCTCTGTTCTCGCTTCTTGTGTCACAAGGCGTGACGGACTGACGCCCGTATATGGTGGCGTGACTGATGGGTCACGCTACAGTTTTTGCAGGTTTTCATAGTAATCTACGGTCGCAATTATTATGCAGAATGTCCCATTTCAGATTTCACACACGTTTTCAAATGTATAAATTGTATACAGATATTTTGAAAATGGCAGATCTATATACAAACTCACAATGTTTCACATCGCATGCTTGTAGATCAGCAATTTTCAAATGGCCGAAGTGTATATAGGGCTTAATGTGGTTGATGTGTGTTTTGTAGTAATGATTGCGAACGCAGTGAGCATTTACTATGAGACCCAGCAGATCACGTCTGTGTGTGTGTGTGTGTGTGTGTCCGTGTGTCTAAAAACTTAACTTAAAAAAAAACTTAAAAAGGAAAAACGCACACACCCAAAAAACTTAACTTAAAAAAAAACTTAACTTAAAAAAAAACTTAACTTAAAAAAAAAACGTAAAAAGGAAAAACGCACACACACAAAAAACTTAACTTAAAAAAAAACTTAACTTAAAAAAAAAACGTAAAAAGGAAAAACGCACACACAAAAAACTTAACTTAAAAAAAAACTTAACTTAAAAAAAAACTTAACTTAAAAAAAAAACTTAAAAAGGAAAAACGCGCACACACAAAAAACTTAACTTAAAAAAAAACCTAAAAAAGAAACACGCACGCACACACACACACTAAAAAAATAACTTGAAAAAACATTTAATTTAAAAAAACTTAACTTAAAAAAAAACTTAAAGTACGTAATTTATTCTAATTGTTGTTATTGCAATTTACGAGCTGCGTTCGCTTCCCGCGTTTGCGCGTCTTACTTGTCTAAATCAGTGGTTCTCAACCAGTGGTCCGGGGACCACCAGTGGTCCTTGAGAGGGTTCCAGGTGGTCCCCATGCAGCTAAATGATGGAGAGTTGGTAACCAAGTGGACCCTTATAGATCTGTAAAGGAGAATTCCATATTAGAAGGCTTTCTTACCTTTATTTGTAGTTGTTACATCCCCGCCAAAGAGGTCCAGGTGTTATTTTGTGCAAAAGTGCATTATTGGCTATTTCCCCTACCATAAGCCCTCAATGCATTGCATTGAATTGAATGGGGCTATGGGGTGTTGTGCTAATTCGCTTATTTCCATCGCTCAGAAATAAAAAAAATTGGTATGCATCCTCTCTTCATAATGTAAATAGTATTCCAAGCGGCATACTTTACTACTTATTTCGATGGAAATAAGCAAATTAGCACAAAAACCCAACCTCCATTGAGGGCTTATATTAGGGGAAATAGCCATGTGCACTTTTGCACAAAATAACACCTGGACCTCTTTGGTGGGGACGTGTTAAGGGAGGACTAAGGTCTCATCATTTGTGATCAGCAGACAGAGTTGGAGGCACGACACAGCATCTCGGAGTCAGGCATATCGTCATCGTTCTTTATTCATCATCTCAGTACAGCAGCATGGTTGCAAGTCCAGCAGCACTCTCCCCCCAGTCCTCTCCATCAATGACATACACCCCCTTTTATTTCCCAAACACACACCCCCAAATTGACAGTCAGTGACAGGTGTTTATTCAAATACAACGGACATAGGCAGATAATAACAGGTGGTCATACAACATCTCCGTTTATGGTCGGAGTTAAGCAAGCAGGAAACAACATGCTATTCTCATCCAAGCTAAGATGAGAGAGCACACCACTAGCAACACCTTTGTTGACAATGGTCTTCGTGAGCATGGGAACTCCAGCTGTCAGATTGACAGCTGTATTGGTAGTCTCCTTTTTGCTCTGACAGGAATAGTTATTCCAATGTGTATTTGCTGACATGGTGTTTTACAGTAGGATGGAAAGATGAGATGTATATATCTATTTGGCAATAGTAACACCTTAGCTGCCTGGCTTGGAAACTGATTCAGCTGTCAGTTGACAGCTGTCGGTCAGTCCGAATGCGTATTTGTGATAGTCCATCCTATTTGACTGAATGGAAGACAAGGTACTACTTATATATTCAATAGTTATAATTGACATTCTAAAATTGCCACTACAGACGTAACAACTACAAATAAAGGTAAGAAGGCCTTCTAGTATGGAATTCTCCTTTAACTCTTGAGAGTGTAAAATGAAACCAAATGGACCCGTACGGGTCCATTTGGTTTCATTTTACGCTCTCGAGAGTTAAATTATTGTTAAACATCTGCGTTACTTAATTTACAAGAAGTCTACACAATTGGAGAATGTAGAAGAATTGTTATTTTGATCAACATCTGCCTGTTATCTCTCCTAATGGTACCAACATCAATACAGCATGGAATGATGGACAAAATCTTATCCAACAACACCAAAATATTCTTTAGTTTTGGTTCTGAGAGGCTAAATGTCATCAAATGGTGGTCCGTGGCTCAAATGGGTCCGAGAGGCTAAATGTCATCAAACGGTGGTCCGTGGCTCAAATGGGTCTGAGAGGCTAAATGTCATCAAATGGTGGTCCGTGACTCAAATGGGTCTGAGAGGCTAAATGTCATCAAATGGTGGTCCGTGACTCAAATGGGTCTGAGAGGCTAAATGTCATCAAACGGTGGTCCGTGGCTCAAATGGGTCTGAGAGGCTAAATGTCATCAAACGGTGGTCCGTGGCTCAAATGGGTCTGAGAGGCTAAATGTCATCAAATGGTGGTCCGTGGCTCAAATGGGTCTGAGAAGCTAAATGTCATCAAATGGTGGTCCGTGGCTCAAATGGGTCTGAGAGGCTAAATGTCATCAAATGGTGGTTCCGTGGCTCAAATGGGTCTGAGATGCTAAATGTCATCAAATGGTGGTCCGTGACTCAAATGGGTCTGAGAGGCTAAATGTCATCAAATGGTGGTCCGTGACTCAAATGGGTCTGAGAGGCTAAATGTCATCTAATGGTGGTCCGTGGCTCAAATGGGTCTGAGAGGCTTAATGTCATCAAATGGTGGTCCGTGGCTCAAATGGGTCTGAGAGGCTAAATGTCATCAAATGGTGGTCCGTGGCTCAAATGGGTCTGAGAGGCTTAATGTCATCAAATGGTGGTCCGTGGCTCAAATGGGTCTGAGAGGCTAAATGTCATCAAATGGTGGTCCGTGGCTCAAATGGGTCTGAGAGGCTAAATGTCATCAAATGGTGGTCCGTGGCTCAAATGGGTCTGAGAGGCTAAATGTCATCAAATGGTGGTCCGTGACTCAAATGGGTCTGAGAGGCTAAATGTCATCAAACGGTGGTCCGTGGCTCAAATGGGTCTGAGAGGCTAAATGTCATCAAATGGTGGTCCGTGACTCAAATGGGTCTGAGAGGCTAAATGTCATCAAACGGTGGTCCGTGACTCAAATGGGTCTGAGAGGCTAAATGTCATCAAATGGTGGTCCGTGGCTCAAATGGGTCTGAGAGGCTAAATGTCATCAAATGGTGGTCCGTGGCTCAAATGGGTCTGAGAGGCTAAATGTCATCAAATGGTGGTCCGTGGCTCAAATGGGTCTGAGAGGCTAAATGTCATCAAATGGTGGTCCGTGGCTCAAATGGGTCTGAGAGGCTAAATGTCATCAAACGGTGGTTCCGTGGCTCAAATGCCCAATAAATAATGGGCCTTGATATGAAAACGGTCGAAAACCATGATCTAAATGTACAAACTAACTAATCTAGTAACGAAAGTTTTCAAATTAACGTATAGTGGCGTAAAAGTACAATATTTGCCTCTGAGATGTAGTGGTAAAAGTACTGGAAATTGAAATACTTTTATTTAGACTGTTTTTACTATATAACAAACGTCCAAACGTTTGTGTAACTAACTATCATGCCAATATCAGAATATGCTGTTCCAGGTCCCTGGAACAGCATATTCTCAGATGGGGGTCCTTGACATGAAAATGTTTGAGAACCACTGACATATAGAAACATGAGGTTTTTCAGAAAACTGTCAGGATTTAGAAGGCATTTGTAGAATTGTCCTCGGGACTAATACTTTTTTGTGTTTATTTTTAAAGGAAAATGATGCCTGGTGCTCTTGTCTGGAACCCTCCTCAGAACGGCGGCGGTGGGGGAGAGGTACAGATTTGGCTCCCTGCCTCTCCCCGGCCTGTGGACCCGGCAGACCGGTGAGTGTGTTGTTACAATGTTACAATGCTGTTACACTGTTACAATTATGTTATTACAGTGTTCACTGCGCAAAAAGCATGGAATACGGTTGCGTATATTACAGGAAACTCCCGTTAAACTTACCAACAAACTCCGGTAAACTCTGGAATTGTACCATCACCCCCATATATTACCGTATATTAACTGTATATGCTGCTAAACTTGAGGTTTACGGGCAAATCTAGTGCCCATAATTGCCCGTTAACTCCTCTTTTCACGCAGTGGTTACAATGATGATATTACAGTGTTACAATGTCATTATATTAGCAACAATGTCATTATATTAGCAACAATGTCATTATATTAGCAACAATGTCATTATATTAGCAACAATGTCATTATATTAGCAACAATGTCACATGCTTGAAAAGAGGAGTTAACAGGCAATTATGGGCACTAGATTTGCCCGTAAACCTCAAGTTTAGCAGCATATACAGTTAAAGGAGCATTCAGTGATTTGGGTGATTTGGAGAAAAAAAACGGTCCACCCGGTAACAAGATGTGCACATGCACACGCTCTACAGTGGGGGGAAGTACAACAGACCAACAGCACGTGCACCAATGCCCGCCCCACTCGATCATGATTGGAGGAAGGCCCCTCTCATCCTGATTGGATGATGGCTTTGCCACCCAAAGCCCAAACCGAAACTAGGGTTTTTTTTACCCCAGGGGCTCACTGGGGACAGGGAGGAACTCCTTATGGTCAGCACACTTTATAGTAGGGAGGATTATCCAAAAAATAAGAAAAAATAAGTGATATTTGAATTAAGTGAAATCACTGAATGTACCTTTAATATACGGTAATATACAGGTGTGATGGTACAGTTTGTGAGTTTACCGGAGTTTGTTGGAAAGTTTAATGGGAGTTTCCTGTAATATACCCATCCGTATTCCATGCTTTTTGCACAGTGAGCTAGCGTTACAATGTTATTGCAAGGTTACTACAATGTTGTTACAATGTTAAAATCACACCCGTGTGAAGTGAGTGGTGCAACTCCGTGTGGGGGTCCCCGGGGGTCGGGGGGGGGGGGGGACAGTACTGTACTGTCACTGTACTGTACTGGCACACCCGAAATCATCATATATACAGTTAATACGTGCGTGTGTGTTTTTGTGTGCGTTAGGTTGCGCACAGGTGGTGAAAAACAACCATGCTGTTTTCGTGCTCAGACCCAGCCACCCACACACAGCTCCGTAAGGGAGTGACACCACTCAAAAACAGTTTTCGAGGGAATTTGAGTTATTCGGTCATTCTTTAAATTTTGAGGTATTTTCACTTTGCACATTCGTTACTAGTTACTTGGTAGATTATTTTTTATATTTATTACAAAACATGGATTAACCACTTCAGTCCTGTATACATGTACACAAAAGTAGCCGATCTTCAAGCTCACATTTGAAAACTTGTAATTTCCTGGGGTCTAGGAGGACTATAGCAAATATTATTAAAGAAATCATCATAACATTTTGTAAAAAGAAAAGGTATTTAGCCCCATGTTCGAATGCCCCCGCCCCCCCCCTGTCAAAAATAGCTAAAATCGCTAAAACGAAAGAAAGCAGCCAATGAAAATAAACAAATTAACATTCATCTTTTACTTTACTTTCTCTAATCACAACCTAAAACATGAACCTTGGTTGAAAAAAACTAAAGTTGTCCTTCAAGTCAGAAATGAGAGTATTTATTCCAACACTGCTTATAAATACTTTTAAATAGTATTCATTGCTGTTAGAAAGATTGTATTTTTGTAGCTACAGCATTTCAGTGGCAATACCTTGCACTGCGAGCTGTTGTGAGCTTGTAGATCGGCTATTTTCAACTTGTCATGGCACACGTGGTCAGGCCTAATCAGCCCAAGTCCCCGGCCTCAACTGTGCAATTTCCAGCCTCTGCCTCAGCCAATTGATTGCCATGGCAACCCCACACCTGCCAATTGATTACTTAACCAGTCCACTTTTCACAGTCTGTTTGCACTCTTCACACACAGGCAGACAAACAAATACAGAGATCTCCATACACAGTATGGGCACAAAAGGGACACAGACAGATAGTTAAAACGGGTGCTATGACAAGTTGACAACGGGTATTATTAGGTTCCCAAGTTGCATCGTTCTCAAGTAGGCCGGTGGCCAATAGGCGTGTAGTCATTTTTTATCCCACGATTTTGTAACCCATTTTTCACCCCTGTGTCAATTATCTAATGTGATCCTGGGCTCTACACACCCTCCGCCAACCTAGTCCCCATATATGGGGGACATGGGAAGTCATGTCTAACACTTATTTTACACTTTTATTTTTGTTTGTTTATTTTTAAAGCCTGCCCTTGATGTCTGGAATGCTCCTTGGGACGTCGGGGGTAGGGTCGAGACGCGAGGATCTCCCCTCCAGGACAGTGATCTTGGGACGTCGGGGGTAGGGTCGAGGGTCTCCCCGGCCGGGCAACGATAGTGGGCGCGCTATGTTGTCTGGAATCCCCAAATGTACCTCTGGAGCCCTGGGTACATTGAGGTACATTAGGCCTGTTTTTTTGTTTGTTTATTTTTATAGGATATGATGCCTGCTGCCCTTGATGTCTGGAAGGCTCCGGGGGTAGGGGTCGAGACGCGAGGGTCTCCCCTCCAGGACAGTGATCTTGGGACGCCGGGGGCTGGCTCGAGTGTCTCCCTGCCAGGACAGTGATCTTGGGACATCGGGGGGAAGGGTCGAGACTCAAGGGTCTCCCCGGCCGGGCAACGATAGTGGGCGCGCTATGTTGTCTGGAATCCCCAAATGTACCTCCGGAGCCCTGGGTACATTGAGGTACATTAGGCCCGTCACAAGTATTAATACATTATTTAAATTACAAAAAAAAATACAAGAATTGTGAAAGTAGCAGATCGACGAGATCAAAACAGTTTTGAGCTCCTAGATCTGCTACTTCCACTACTTTCCGACATGGGAACGATTATGACTATTATCCCAAAAGTATTGCGATTATCACAAATACTTATGTAGTAATTGTGATGGGCCTAAGGGTGTGGGTGGGTGGGTGTGTGTGTGTGTGTGTGTGTGTGTGTGTGGGGGGGGGGGCGGGGGGTGTGGTGTGTGTCTGTGTGTGTGCGTGCGCGCATGTGTGTGCCGTGTGTGTGTTGAATCGTTTTTGATTGGCCCGACGCGACGTGTAATCTACGAGCATGTTGATATTTGGGGCCCGACGTTGACAACGTTAAATCTACGTCAGCTATAGTGTAGTTCTCCCCGAGGAGGGTTGAATCTGGGATCAATAATTGGGCATAATGGGCAGGCGGGTTGTGGAGGAACCGGGTGGTGCAGCAACCGAGTTGTGCCCAGCGGTCCCTCGTGCGACCCCCGCCCACTGTGCTCGGCTACCCAGCCTCCCGTACCTCGGTTTTCAGGCTAGTTTTCTCTCCTCTCTAGCTATAGTGTAGTTCTCCCCGAGGAGGGTTGAATCTGGGATCAATATCGGGCATAATGGGCAGGCGGGTTGTGGAGGAACCGGGTGGTGCAGCAACCGAGTTGTGCCCAGCGGTCCCTCGTGCGACCCCCGCCCACTGTGCTCGGCTACCCAGCCTCCCGTACCTCGGTTTTCAGGCTAGTTTTCTCTCCTCTCTAGTTTCAGGTTTCAGATCACATCTCTTCACATCTCTTCAAAGTACCAACTGTTGAATATCTTGTGTTTCCTTCCCAAGGTTGTATTTCCTTCCCGCCAGGTTGGCCAAATGTTTTCCCTATCTTGTACTTTCCTTCCCGCCAGGTTGGCCAAATGTTGTATTTTCTGTTTGATTAACCCCCTTTCGTAGTACTTTTCAGGTGGCAAATGTTGAATTTGTGTCACTCTTCTAGTGACATAAATGAACAGATATTAATTAGTGCAGCTCTGTACCGTGTGGTGGTGTGGATGTTAATGCACGCGTGCGTGCGCGTATGCGTGCGTGTGTGCATGTGTTTCATTCAATGAAACAATTGACAAATTTAATTTCTTCAAGACAATCTACGAATTTCATTTAATTTCCCATCATTCCTTGGAGTCCCATCATGGCAAGGTAACTATATTACCTATACTATTTGGATTAAGGGCATCTGCTAAATGCCTAAATTGTACGTTGTTGATTAAATAATATTAAATATATACACACACACACAGCAAGGTGTGTATATATTTTTATTATTTTATCAACAATGTACAATTTAGGCATTTAACAGATGACCTTAATCCAGAACAATTTACAGTAAGCGAGAACAACAACTTGCTAATAATGAGCATCTTTCTCTCTTTCTTTCTCTCAAGGTTACTGAGCCTATAGGTTGAAGCTATATATTAAGTGACAGATCACATACTACAACAGAAGATGATGCTACAGATCTTGACTCCTAACCACTATTGCTAATGAGGAACCGTACGGCCATGCTACTTGGACTGCTCATAAAAGAAGATTGATATATGAGGAGAATATACCAGCATCTCTCCAGAACCTCGACTCGACCATCGACTAGCCAGTAAGCTTGGCCAGGACGGAATCCACAGTAAGAAGAGAGGGCAAAAATGCTGGGCTGGATGGCATTCCCCCGATGGTCTTCAAGAACCGATCTCGACCGAACGTCATCCCAGTGCCTATAAAGCTGGAGACCTCTCGAAAGCAGACGACTACCGAGGCATCAGACTGACACGTACCACCACAAAGGTCCGTCCATCCATCTTCAACAGCTTCTCCGTAGTCGGGCCGTGGGGACAACAGCTCCACCAGAGAGCCAAGTGAAGAAGCAGCGACTCTTCTCTGAGTCCTCGAATTAACTTCTCACCCTAAGGGACATGCCAGCCACCCAGACTTGACCCAGGCTCTGATAAGTCATACTCCGCTAAGATGCTGAGTGTATCCACCCAAGCCCTGGTCTTCTCTGCAGCGGAATACTGTGCCCCAGTCTGGAGCAGAAGCCCTCATGCGAGAAAGGTCGAAGTGGCAATTAACGACGCCCTCCGAATCATAACGGGATGCCTGAAGCCCACCCCTGTGTTCCTCTTGCCAGTCCTTGCGGGAATCGCACCGGCCGGCCTCCGACGGGAGGCTGTCACCCTCATCCTGGCCAGGAAATCTCAATGACATGACTGTCACATCCTGCACAACACCACAACAACTCCAGCGCCTCCAAGCAGACTCAAGTCCCACCACCTCTACTACAAGGCAGCACAAGAGATGCTCAACTCCACCTCTGAGGACATCTCCAGTGTGGGAGTCAGCCGGGCCCTCCTGCATGCATCGCTACATCTGGGAACCAGGAGATGACGCTATAGGAGGACATGACCTAATGGACTACACTGGACCGCTTACAAACTGAGGTTGGGCGCTTCAATCCATCAATGCAGAACGCCGACCATATCATAACACCTGACCCTTATACAGACCACCCTCGGAAGCCAGCCTCTTTGACCTGGGACCAGAGATGCGGGCATGGCTCCACGACACCGAGTTGGACCTGACGTTACACGAAATAAGTCATACCCAGCATGCACTCCAAGAGATGACCAACAATCTACATGAGCATGGAGAAAAGGTTCCTTTGCGGATAAGCAAGAAAAGACCAAGGCTATGACGTCAGACAAGACCAACACCTTCCACCACTCACCCTAGGCTAACACGACATAGCGTACATTGACAACTTCTCCTTGGAAGTAACATCTCCAGTACGTAAGTATTTTGTCAATCAGAATTGGCAAAGCTGCAGGAGTGTTCCAACGGCTCTACAACATTTGGTTGTCTAAAGCCATCACTACGGCTACCAAGCTACGCCTCTCAGTGGTAAGTGGTCAACCCCACAGTGACCTACGCCTGTGAGACGTGGATGAAGACGGCCAGCATCACCAACAAGTTGGATGTCTTCCACCGACGATCCCTCAGATCTAACTTGAGGATCTCATGAAGAGACCAAATCCCCAACGAGGAGGTGATGAGAAGGGCAGGTGTAGCACCACTGTCTGACATCGTCACTGAAAGGAGAAGGAGAATGGCTGGGCACGTACTCCGACTGCCAAGAGAGAGACCAGCAAGTGTGGCAATGGACTGAATGCCAGAAGGTGGAAAGAGGAAGAGAGGGAGGCCAAAGAAGACATGGAGACAGACGGCCAAGGAAGACCTAAGCCAGCTGGTGCGGAGCAAGAAGGGTCGCCAGAGACCGGAGCAAATGGAGGGGACTCGTCGCCCAATGTTCCAATAGGAACGGGAGGAACTAAGTCTTAAGTAAGTCATGACCCACACTGCATGACCATAGTTGAGAGTAGGAACGAAGATTGCTCTTTTTTGTCACAACAGTGCGGTACAGTGACTGCAATACCGCCCCTGCTGCTCCGATTCTCCGGCTAATCTAATTTCCAGTCCTGCCCTCACTTGCGAACAAGACCCAGAGATAGAGCCCTCGATCTGCGACACAAGCTGCTTCCACTGGTCTCTGTTGCTCATCGCCACACCAAGTTTATTCACAGCCAGTCCTGTGGTCTCTACTCAGAACATCTGGAAATGTGAGAGGTCTTGTTCCTCTCGATGGGCAGGGTAGTCTCCACAGAAGAATATCCAAAATGACCTGGTCTTTTGCTCTGGCAGTGTCCAGCAAAACAGTCTTCTTTGTGCTACAACAACTGCGATGGGAGGAATGATGCCTCCATAAATCTGACCTTTAGTGGGATGGTCCTTCCATGAGAGGTTTTGGACATGCATGTGGAGTATGTTCAGTCAACACCATCCCAAAATTGCTTATTCATTGTCCATGTTTCGGCACCATAAAGAAGGATGCTTTCCACACAGGCGTTGAACAGGTTGATCATGGTAGCTCTTGAGATGTCTGACTGCCATTTACGATGTAGCGTATTACAATCATCCCAGGCCTGTCCTTTCCTTGTCAGGAAGTCCTTTCTGCTACTGACTACATATGATCCAATATATTTGAATTCCTCCGTTTCTTTGATCACCCAACCATCCATTCCATAGACAGCTGTGACATCAGTCTCTTCATAGTGATAACAGCCCTTGAGCAGAGGATATGTGTTCAGCAATCAGTGCGATGTCGTCCACATAGTCAAGGTCGGTCAACCACCTCTGACTTTGACGACAAGATCTTCTGCCTATTGTGAGACCTTTGGAGGAGATGGTATCTGTCGTGTGCCTGAGGACATAGTCAACGGCAATGACAAAGATAAAAGGAGCCAGTGTGTCGCCCTGAAGGATGCCTGTGGTTGTCTGGAATTATTTTGTTGGTCCCTCAATGCTCTGCACAAAGCAGACAGGGCTCTCATAATTCACTGCTATTGTCTTCACCATTTCTTCTGGTATTCCATAGTTGAGCAGCACTTCACTTACTTGGACTCCACAATCCATCGGTTCACTTAAACTCCTTCTCCTTCCCTACGTGGACTTCACAATCCATCGGTTTCCTGCTGTGAACCCTGGCCTCAGATGTGGAGATGTTGATCCTCACCTAAAGCCGCCGTACACGACTGCAAACGGGTCCAGTGAGAGCTGAAGGTCTTGGACCTATGGTGCCATCGAAGAGGTGATAAAAGATAGCCTGACTGCTGTACTGTACTTCCACTTCAAAGATCCATTTGACTTGATTCACAGAGGCACGATGGTGGAGATCCTTGAGCCCTGCGGTGTCCCTCCCAACTTACTCTGGGCGACAGACCATGTATGTAGGAACAAAGGGCCAAGGTGGTGCCCGAGGTGGCAAAAGTGAGGAGTTTGACTTCCTTGGGGTAATGCAAGAACCCTTCCTCTTCATCATAGTTCTAGATTATGCACTCAGGAAGGCCATCAGTGGACGAGAGCAGGATCTTTGCTTCACTCTCACTCCAAGGAGGTCGAGACGGCACCCCCGGTAGTCCTGACAGACCTGGACTATGCAGACGGCATCAGCCTGCACTCCAACAACGTGGAACAAGTACAACTGCTGAAGAGTGGAGTTAGTGTGGCAAGGTTGGCCTTAGGCTAAATGCCAAGAAAACAGAGCTTATAACATCTTACTGGAAAACCCCCCTCTGACAACAGTAGATGCTGTGCTAAAATAATTCAATGTAAGTAACTAGGCTCAACTAGTTCAATTCAGCCGAGCAAGGTCTCAAAGAGGAAGGCACTTGCATGGACAGGAAGGCCGTCAGTGGACGAGAGCAGGATATTTGCTTCACTCTAACTCCAAGGAGGTCGAGACGACACCCCCAGTAGTCCTGACAGACCTGGACTTTGCAGGCGACATCAGCCTGCACTCTGACAATGTGGAACAAGCCCAACAACTACTGAAGAGTGGAGTTAGTGTTGGCCTTAGGCTAAATGCCATGAAAACGGAGCTTTCTGTGGATGATCCTACCAGAACATCCACCAGGAGGCACTGTGCTAAAGGAAGGCTCATGGGTTAACTCAGCCAAGCAAGGTCTCAATGAGAGGAAGGCACTTGCATGGATGGTCCTTAATGGCATGACCAGTGTACGGAACTCCAACCTCTCCATCGAATCAAACTCTGCTTCTTCTATGCAACGGTAGTCTGTTGTCCTATATGGCAGTGAATGCTGGACCCTGAAGCCAACCCTGCTGAAGTCTAGACGGGTGATACACCAGAATGTTGCGTGCAGTACTTAACATCAGCAAGAATGTGCATGTTACTAACAAGATCCTGTATGAGGTAATGCCAAAGTTGAGCAAGACAATGGCAGCAATGAGAATGAGCCAAAGACGACGCCAAGTGCTGTGGGAACCAACACACATCATCGACATCCCACACTAACATGCGCGGATGTACTAAAAATGGTGCAGAAGTGCAGAATACCAACGAACTGGCCAAATCTATGGAGAACCAGGATGACTGGAAGCGATGATCGTCTGGACTCGTCTGGCTCCAGCATCCAGGAACCCATGCCTGCTGTCTCACCAGATGTCCTGCCTGCGCCCTCTGCACCTTCATCAGCTGACGACCTGCCAGAGCCCTCGTCAGCTGTCCACCCTTACACACTTATCTGCAGTGTCAACAATGTCACGAATGCCACACACAAACTGCCCATCTCCACTCCATCGACAAAAGAGCACATCCTGATTGATCACATCTACATATCACAACCAGGCTATTGTCACTAGGCAGGAATACTGCAGACTTACTACAGCTATCACAATGCAGTATACTGTGTTTTGACTTTGGCAGAAGCAAGAAGTGAGTGATGTGAAAAGCTATTCAGCCACGCCTCTCCCTATAATAACACGCCTGGTTTGTCCAATCCACCTCAGCCGCTCTACCCTGAATGACCTGCATCTCCACCTGAATGACCTCCATGTCCACCTGAATGACCTCCATCATGTCCACATAGACATCTTGGCAAGCCTACCTTTGTAGGTGGCGCCCCCTTCAGCTCAGCAATGGCAGTGTTGGCAGCATATCACCTCAACAGTGAAGTAAAAGGGGAACTGGACATGTTCATAGACAACATCCACCTTGAGTTGCAGCAAGCCCCAAAGATACCTGCATAATAACAATAATCTTTATTGTCCCGAAGGATATTCGTCTTCACAGTCTGTTCAACACCCACATCACAACCAACACAGCACATGACGCCAAGACAATACATAAACATGAGGACCCCACAGTATACAGAACCATCCTATCGGCGGTTTAATGCCGCAATCGCTGAGGGAACAAAACTCCTACTAAAACGGACCATTTTCCATGGCAAGGTTCTGTATCTTTGTCCAGATGGCATGAGGTTAAAGAAGCGATACAGGGGATGATCAGTGTCATTTGATATTGAAAGTGCTAGCCGTGTGATGGCCTTATTGTTCATATCAGAAAGTGTGGGTGTAGGAAGTCCGATGATCTTGGAAGCTCTCGGGATCATAACTGGTTGCTTGAATCCCACCCCCATGTTCTACTTCCATATCCTAGCTGGAACTGCCTCAACCGACCTCCGAGAGGCTGCTACCCTCGCATCCTCGCCCCGAGGAAAGCCCAGAAAAATGACTGGCAGTCATGAGACCACTATGCCGGGGTTGCCTCCAAACAGACTCAAGTCCCTTCACCCACACGACAAGAGATGCTCAGTTCTGTCCCTGAGGACCTGTGTCTACAAAGGCATGGATGTGGTCCTCCTGGAAGGAGGAGTGGGACTCTGCTAGGCCCACACGTTGTCACCACTACATCTGGGACCCAGAAGAAAGCATCACAGAAGGAAGGTCTGCCACTACGACAACAGACCTTGCTGAACACACTGGGGTTGGACACTTAAAATCATCCACGAAGAAGTGGGGCCTGGCACACGGCACAGTATGCTTGAGCAGACTGCCGATCACATAATCACCACCTTCTCCTTTTACTGTCGATCACATGATCACCACCTGTCTCCTTTTACTGTTACTGTCGATCACATAATCACCACCTTCTCCTTTTACTGTCGATCACATGATCACCACCTGTCTCCTTTTACTGTTACTGTCGATCACATAATCACCACCTGTCTCCTTTTACTGTCGATCACATGATCACCACTTGTCTCCTTTTACTGTTACTGTCGATCACATAATCACCACCTGTCTCCTTTTACTGTTACTGTCGATCACATAATCACCACCTGTCTCCTTTTACTGTTACTGTCGATCACATAATCACCACCTGTCTCCTTTTACTGTTACTGTCGATCACATAATCACCACCTGTCTCCTTTTACTGTTACTGTCGATCACATAATCACCACCTGTCTCCTTTTACTGTTACTGCCGATCACATAATCACCACCTGTCTCCTTTTACTGTTACTGTCGATCACATAATCACCACCTGTCTCCTTTTACTGTTACTGCCGATCACATAATCACCACCTGTCTCCTTTTACTGTTACTGTCGATCACATAATCACCACCTGTCTCCTTTTACTGTTACTGTCGATCACATAATCACCACCTGTCTCCTTTTACTGTTACTGTCGATCACATAATCACCACCTGTCTCCTTTTACTGTTACTGTCGATCACATAATCACCACCTTCTCCTTTTACTGTCGATCACATGATCACCACCTGTCTCCTTTTACTGTTACTGCCGATCACATAATCACCACCTGTCTCCTTTTACTGTTACTGTCGATCACATAATCACCACCTGTCTCCTTTTACTGTTACTGCCGATCACATAATCACCACCTGTCTCCTTTTACTGTTACTGTCGATCACATAATCACCACCTGTCTCCTTTTACTGTTACTGTCGATCACATAATCACCACCTGTCTCCTTTTACTGTTACTGTCGATCACATAATCACCACCTGTCTCCTTTTACTGTTACTGTCGATCACATAATCACCACCTTCTCCTTTTACTGTCGATCACATGATCACCACCTGTCTCCTTTTACTGTTACTGTCGATCACATAATCACCACCTGTCTCCTTTTACTGTTACTGCCGATCACATAATCACCACCTGTCTCCTTTTACTGTCGATCACATAATCACCACCTGTCTCCTTTTACTGTTACTGTCGATCACATAATCACCACCTGTCTCCTTTTACTGTTACTGTCGATCACATAATCACCACCTGTCTCCTTTTACTGTTACTGTCGATCACATAATCACCACCTTCTCCTTTTACTGTCGATCACATGATCACCACCTGTCTCCTTTTACTGTTACTGTCGATCACATAATCACCACCTGTCTCCTTTTACTGTCGATCACATGATCACCACTTGTCTCCTTTTACTGTTACTGTCGATCACATAATCACCACCTGTCTCCTTTTACTGTTACTGTCGATCACATAATCACCACCTGTCTCCTTTTACTGTTACTGTCGATCACATAATCACCACCTGTCTCCTTTTACTGTTACTGTCGATCACATAATCACCACCTGTCTCCTTTTACTGTTACTGTCGATCACATAATCACCACCTGTCTCCTTTTACTGTTACTGTCGATCACATAATCACCACCTGTCTCCTTTTACTGTTACTGCCGATCACATAATCACCACCTGTCTCCTTTTACTGTTACTGCCGATCACATAATCACCACCTGTCTCCTTTTACTGTTACTGTCGATCACATAATCACCACCTGTCTCCTTTTACTGTTACTGCCGATCACATAATCACCACCTGTCTCCTTTTACTGTTACTGTCGATCACATAATCACCACCTGTCAACTTTTACTGTTACTGTCGATCACATAATCACCACCTGTCTCCTTTTACTGTTACTGTCGATCACATAATCACCACCTGTCTCCTTTTACTGTTACTGTCGATCACATAATCACCACCTGTCTCCTTTTACTGTTACTGTCGATCACATAATCACCACCTGTCTCCTTTTACTGTTACTGTCGATCACATAATCACCACCTGTCTCCTTTTACTGTTACTGTCGATCACATAATCACCACCTGTCTCCTTTTACTGTTACTGTCGATCACATAATCACCACCTGTCTCCTTTTACTGTTACTGCCGATCACATAATCACCACCTGTCTCCTTTTACTGTTACTGCCGATCACATAATCACCACCTGTCTCCTTTTACTGTTACTGTCGATCACATAATCACCACCTGTCTCCTTTTACTGTTACTGCCGATCACATAATCACCACCTGTCTCCTTTTACTGTTACTGTCGATCACATAATCACCACCTGTCAACTTTTACTGTTACTGTCGATCACATAATCACCACCTGTCTCCTTTTACTGTTACTGTCGATCACATAATCACCACCTGTCTCCTTTTACTGTTACTGTCGATCACATAATCACCACCTGTCTCCTTTTACTGTTACTGTCGATCACATAATCACCACCTGTCTCCTTTTACTGTTACTGTCGATCACATAATCACCACCTGTCTCCTTTTACTGTCGATCACATAATCACCACCTGTCTCCTTTTACTGTTGATCACATGATCACCACCTGTCTCCTTTTACTGTTACTGTCGATCACATAATCACCACCTGTCTCCTTTTACTGTTACTGTCGATCACATAATCACCACCTGTCTCCTTTTACTGTTACTGTCGATCACATAATCACCACCTTCTCCTTTTACTGTCGATCACATAATCACCACCTGTCTCCTTTTACTGTCGATCACATAATCACCACCTGTCTCCTTTTACTGTTACTGTCGATCACATAATCACCACCTGTCTCCTTTTACTGCCGATCACATAATCACCACCTGTCTCCTTTTACTGTTACTGTCGATCACATAATCACCACCTGTCTCCTTTTACTGTCGATCACATAATCACCACCTGTCTCCTTTTACTGTTACTGTCGATCACATAATCACCACCTGTCTCCTTTTACTGTTACTGTTGATCACATAATCACCACCTGTCTCCTTTTACTGTTACTGTCGATCACATAATCACCACCTGTCTCCTTTTACTGTTACTGTCGATCACATAATCACCACCTGTCTCCTTTTACTGTTACTGTCGATCACATAATCACCACCTGTCTCCTTTTACTGTTACTGTCGATCACATAATCACCACCTGTATCCTTTTACTGTCGATCACATAATCACCACCTGTCTCCTTTTACTGTCGATCACATGATCACCACTTGTCTCCTTTTACTGTTACTGTCGATCACATAATCACCACCTGTCTCCTTTTACTGTTACTGTCGATCACATAATCACCACCTGTCTCCTTTTACTGTTACTGTCGATCACATAATCACCACCTGTCTCCTTTTACTGTTACTGTCGATCACATAATCACCACCTGTCTCCTTTTACTGTTACTGTCGATCACATAATCACCACCTGTCTCCTTTTACTGTTACTGCCGATCACATAATCACCACCTGTCTCCTTTTACTGTTACTGTCGATCACATAATCACCACCTGTCTCCTTTTACTGTCGATCACATAATCACCACCTGTCTCCTTTTACTGTTACTGTCGATCACATAATCACCACCTGTCTCCTTTTACTGTTACTGTCGATCACATAATCACCACCTGTCTCCTTTTACTGTTACTGTCGATCACATAATCACCACCTTCTCCTTTTACTGTCGATCACATGATCACCACCTGTCTCCTTTTACTGTTACTGTCGATCACATAATCACCACCTGTCTCCTTTTACTGTCGATCACATGATCACCACTTGTCTCCTTTTACTGTTACTGTCGATCACATAATCACCACCTGTCTCCTTTTACTGTTACTGTCGATCACATAATCACCACCTGTCTCCTTTTACTGTTACTGTTGATCACATAATCACCACCTGTCTCCTTTTACTGTTACTGTCGATCACATAATCACCACCTGTCTCCTTTTACTGTTACTGTCGATCACATAATCACCACCTGTCTCCTTTTACTGTTACTGTCGATCACATAATCACCACCTGTCTCCTTTTACTGCCGATCACATAATCACCACCTGTCTCCTTTTACTGTTACTGTCGATCACATAATCACCACCTGTCTCCTTTTACTGTCGATCACATAATCACCACCTGTCTCCTTTTACTGTCGATCACATAATCACCACCTGTCTCCTTTTACTGTTACTGTCGATCACATAATCACCACCTGTCTCCTTTTACTGTTACTGTCGATCACATAATCACCACCTGTCTCCTTTTACTGTCCATCACATAATCACCACCTGTCTCCTTTTACTGTCGATCACATAATCACCACCTGTCTCCTTTTACTGTTACTGTCCATCACATAATCACCACCGGTCTCCTTTTACTGTTACTGTCGATCACATAATCACCACCTGTCTCCTTTTACTGTTACTGTCGATCACATAATCACCACCTGTCTCCTTTTACTGTTACTGTCGATCACATAATCACCACCTTCTCCTTTTACTGTCGATCACATGATCACCACCTGTCTCCTTTTACTGTTACTGTCGATCACATAATCACCACCTGTCTCCTTTTACTGTCGATCACATGATCACCACTTGTCTCCTTTTACTGTTACTGTCGATCACATAATCACCACCTGTCTCCTTTTACTGTTACTGTCGATCACATAATCACCACCTGTCTCCTTTTACTGTTACTGTTGATCACATAATCACCACCTGTCTCCTTTTACTGTTACTGTCGATCACATAATCACCACCTGTCTCCTTTTACTGTTACTGTCGATCACATAATCACCACCTGTCTCCTTTTACTGTTACTGTCGATCACATAATCACCACCTGTCTCCTTTTACTGCCGATCACATAATCACCACCTGTCTCCTTTTACTGTTACTGTCGATCACATAATCACCACCTGTCTCCTTTTACTGTCGATCACATAATCACCACCTGTCTCCTTTTACTGTCGATCACATAATCACCACCTGTCTCCTTTTACTGTTACTGTCGATCACATAATCACCACCTGTCTCCTTTTACTGTTACTGTCGATCACATAATCACCACCTGTCTCCTTTTACTGTCCATCACATAATCACCACCTGTCTCCTTTTACTGTCGATCACATAATCACCACCTGTCTCCTTTTACTGTTACTGTCCATCACATAATCACCACCGGTCTCCTTTTACTGTTACTGTTGATCACATAATCACCACCTGTCTCCTTTTACTGTCCATCACATAATCACCACCTGTCTCCTTTTACTGTCGATCACATAATCACCACCTGTCTCCTTTTACTGTTACTGTCGATCACATAATCACCACCTGTCTCCTTTTACTGTTACTGTTGATCACATAATCACCACCTGTCTCCTTTTACTGTTACTGTCGATCACATGATCACCACCTGTCTCCTTTTACTGTCGATCACATAATCACCACCTGTCTCCTTTTACTGTTACTGTCGATCACATAATCACCACCTGTCTCCTTTTACTGTTACTGTCGATCACATGATCACCACCTGTCTCCTTTTACTGTTACTGTCGATCACGTAATCACCACCTGTCTCCTTTTACTGTCCATCACATAATCACCACCTGTCTCCTTTTACTGTCGATCACATAATCACCACCTGTCTCCTTTTACTGTTACTGTCGATCACATAATCACCACCTGTCTCCTTTTACTGTTACTGTTGATCACATAATCACCACCTGTCTCCTTTTACTGTTACTGTCGATCACATAATCACCACCTGTCTCCTTTTACTGTTACTGTCGATCACATAATCACCACCTGTCTCCTTTTACTGTCCATCACATAATCACCACCTGTCTCCTTTTACTGTCGATCACATAATCACCACCTGTCTCCTTTTACTGTTACTGTCGATCACATAATCACCACCTGTCTCCTTTTACTGTTACTGTCGATCACATAATCACCACCTGTCTCCTTTTACTGTTACTGTCGATCACATAATCACCACCTGTCTCCTTTTACTGTTACTGTCGATCACATAATCACCACCTGTCTCCTTTTACTGTTACTGTCGATCACATAATCACCACCTGTCTCCTTTTACTGTTACTGTCGATCACGTAATCACCACCTGTCTCCTTTTACTGTCCATCACATAATCACCACCTGTCTCCTTTTACTGTCGATCACATAATCACCACCTGTCTCCTTTTACTGTTACTGTCGATCACATAATCACCACCTGTCTCCTTTTACTGCCGATCACATAATCACCACCTGTCTCCTTTTACTGTTACTGTCGATCACATAATCACCACCTGTCTCCTTTTACTGTCGATCACATAATCACCACCTGTCTCCTTTTACTGTCGATCACATAATCACCACCTGTCTCCTTTTACTGTTACTGTCGATCACATAATCACCACCTGTCTCCTTTTACTGTTACTGTCGATCACATAATCACCACCTGTCTCCTTTTACTGTCCATCACATAATCACCACCTGTCTCCTTTTACTGTCGATCACATAATCACCACCTGTCTCCTTTTACTGTTACTGTCGATCACATAATCACCACCGGTCTCCTTTTACTGTTACTGTTGATCACATAATCACCACCTGTCTCCTTTTACTGTCCATCACATAATCACCACCTGTCTCCTTTTACTGTCGATCACATAATCACCACCTGTCTCCTTTTACTGTTACTGTCGATCACATAATCACCACCTGTCTCCTTTTACTGTTACTGTTGATCACATAATCACCACCTGTCTCCTTTTACTGTTACTGTCGATCACATGATCACCACCTGTCTCCTTTTACTGTCGATCACATAATCACCACCTGTCTCCTTTTACTGTTACTGTCGATCACATAATCACCACCTGTCTCCTTTTACTGTTACTGTCGATCACATGATCACCACCTGTCTCCTTTTACTGTTACTGTCGATCACGTAATCACCACCTGTCTCCTTTTACTGTCCATCACATAATCACCACCTGTCTCCTTTTACTGTCGATCACATAATCACCACCTGTCTCCTTTTACTGTTACTGTCGATCACATAATCACCACCTGTCTCCTTTTACTGTTACTGTTGATCACATAATCACCACCTGTCTCCTTTTACTGTTACTGTCGATCACATAATCACCACCTGTCTCCTTTTACTGTTACTGTCGATCACATAATCACCACCTGTCTCCTTTTACTGTCCATCACATAATCACCACCTGTCTCCTTTTACTGTCGATCACATAATCACCACCTGTCTCCTTTTACTGTTACTGTCGATCACATAATCACCACCTGTCTCCTTTTACTGTTACTGTCGATCACATAATCACCACCTGTCTCCTTTTACTGTTACTGCCGATCACATAATCACCACCTGTCTCCTTTTACTGTTACTGCCGATCACATAATCACCACCTGTCTCCTTTTACTGTTACTGTCGATCACATAATCACCACTTGTCTCCTTTTACTGTTACTGTCGATCACATAATCACCACCTGTCTCCTTTTACTGTTACTGTCGATCACATAATCACCACCTGTCTCCTTTTACTGTTGATCACATAATCACCACCTGTCTCCTTTTACTGTCCATCACATAATCACCACCTGTCTCCTTTTACTGTTACTGTCGATCACATAATCACCACCTGTCTCCTTTTACTGTCGATCACATAATCACCACCTTCTCCTTTTACTGTCGATCACATAATCACCACCTGTCTCCTTTTACTGTTACTGTCGATCACATAATCACCACCTGTCTCCTTTTACTGTCCATCACATAATCACCACCTGTCTCCTTTTACTGTCGATCACATAATCACCACCTGTCTCCTTTTACTGTCGATCACATAATCACCACCTGTCTCCTTTTACTGTCGATCACATAATCACCACCTGTCTCCTTTTACTGTTACTGCCGATCACATAATCACCACCTGTCTCCTTTTACTGTTACTGTCGATCACATAATCACCACTTGTCTCCTTTTACTGTTACTGTCGATCACATAATCACCACCTGTCTCCTTTTACTGTTACTGTCGATCACATAATCACCACCTGTCTCCTTTTACTGTTGATCACATAATCACCACCTGTCTCCTTTTACTGTTACTGTCGATCACATAATCACCACTTGTCTCCTTTTACTGTTACTGTCGATCACATAATCACCACCTGTCTCCTTTTACTGTTACTGTCGATCACATAATCACCACCTGTCTCCTTTTACTGTTGATCACATAATCACCACCTGTCTCCTTTTACTGTTGATCACATAATCACCACCTGTCTCCTTTTACTGTCGATCACATAATCACCACCTGTCAACTTTTACTGTCCATCACATAATCACCACCTGTCTCCTTTTACTGTTACTGTCGATCACATAATCACCACCTGTCTCCTTTTACTGTCGATCACATAATCACCACCTTCTCCTTTTACTGTCGATCACATAATCACCACCTGTCTCCTTTTACTGTCGATCACATAATCACCACCTGTCTCCTTTTACTGTTACTGTCGATCACATAATCACCACCTGTCTCCTTTTACTGTTACTGTCGATCACATAATCACCACCTGTCTCCTTTTACTGTTACTGCCGATCACATAATCACCACCTGTCTCCTTTTACTGTTACTGTCGATCACATAATCACCACCTGTCTCCTTTTACTGTTACTGTCGATCACATAATCACCACCTGTCTCCTTTTACTGTCGATCACATAATCACCACCTGTCTCCTTTTACTGTTGATCACATAATCACCACCTGTCTCCTTTTACTGTCCATCACATAATCACCACCTGTCTCCTTTTACTGTTACTGTCGATCACATAATCACCACCTGTCTCCTTTTACTGTCGATCACATAATCACCACCTGTCTCCTTTTACTGTTACTGTCGATCACATAATCACCACCTGTCTCCTTTTACTGTTACTGTCGATCACATAATCACCACCTGTCTCCTTTTACTGTCGATCACATAATCACCACCTGTCTCCTTTTACTGTTACTGTCGATCACATAATCACCACCTGTCTCCTTTTACTGTCGATCACATAATCACCACCTGTCTCCTTTTACTGTCGATCACATAATCACCACCTGTCTCCTTTTACTGTTACTGCCGATCACATAATCACCACCTGTCTCCTTTTACTGTTACTGTCGATCACATAATCACCACTTGTCTCCTTTTACTGTTACTGTCGATCACATAATCACCACCTGTCTCCTTTTACTGTTACTGTCGATCACATAATCACCACCTGTCTCCTTTTACTGTTGATCACATAATCACCACCTGTCTCCTTTTACTGTTACTGTCGATCACATAATCACCACTTGTCTCCTTTTACTGTTACTGTCGATCACATAATCACCACCTGTCTCCTTTTACTGTTACTGTCGATCACATAATCACCACCTGTCTCCTTTTACTGTTGATCACATAATCACCACCTGTCTCCTTTTACTGTTGATCACATAATCACCACCTGTCTCCTTTTACTGTCGATCACATAATCACCACCTGTCAACTTTTACTGTCCATCACATAATCACCACCTGTCTCCTTTTACTGTTACTGTCGATCACATAATCACCACCTGTCTCCTTTTACTGTCGATCACATAATCACCACCTTCTCCTTTTACTGTCGATCACATAATCACCACCTGTCTCCTTTTACTGTCGATCACATAATCACCACCTGTCTCCTTTTACTGTTACTGTCGATCACATAATCACCACCTGTCTCCTTTTACTGTTACTGTCGATCACATAATCACCACCTGTCTCCTTTTACTGTTACTGCCGATCACATAATCACCACCTGTCTCCTTTTACTGTTACTGTCGATCACATAATCACCACCTGTCTCCTTTTACTGTTACTGTCGATCACATAATCACCACCTGTCTCCTTTTACTGTCGATCACATAATCACCACCTGTCTCCTTTTACTGTTGATCACATAATCACCACCTGTCTCCTTTTACTGTCCATCACATAATCACCACCTGTCTCCTTTTACTGTTACTGTCGATCACATAATCACCACCTGTCTCCTTTTACTGTCGATCACATAATCACCACCTGTCTCCTTTTACTGTTACTGTCGATCACATAATCACCACCTGTCTCCTTTTACTGTTACTGTCGATCACATAATCACCACCTGTCTCCTTTTACTGTCGATCACATAATCACCACCTGTCTCCTTTTACTGTTACTGTCGATCACATAATCACCACCTGTCTCCTTTTACTGTTGATCACATAATCACCACCTGTCTCCTTTTACTGTCGATCACATAATCACCACCTTCTCCTTTTACTGTCGATCACATAATCACCACCTGTCTCCTTTTACTGTTACTGTCGATCACATAATCACCACCTGTCTCCTTTTACTGTTACTGTCGATCACATAATCACCACCTGTCTCCTTTTACTGTTACTGTCGATCACATAATCACCACCTGTCTCCTTTTACTGTTACTGTCGATCACATAATCACCACCTGTCTCCTTTTACTGTTACTGTCGATCACGTAATCACCACCTGTCTCCTTTTACTGTCGATCACATAATCACCACCTGTCTCCTTTTACTGTTACTGTCGATCACGTAATCACCACCTGTCTCCTTTTACTGTCGATCACATAATCACCACCTGTCTCCTTTTACTGTCGATCACATAATCACCACTTGTCTCCTTTTACTGTCGATCACATGATCACCACCTGTCTCCTTTTACTGTTAGTGTCGATCACATAATCACCACCTGTCTCCTTTTACTGTTACTGTCGATCACATAATCACCACCTGTCTCCTTTTACTGTCGATCACATAATCACCACCTGTCTCCTTTTACTGTCGATCACATGATCACCACCTGTCTCCTTTTACTGTTACTGTCGATCACATAATCACCACTTGTCTCCTTTTACTGTCGATCACATGATCACCACTTGTCTCCTTTTACTGTTACTGTCAATCACATAATCACCACCTGTCTCCTTTTACTGTTAGTGTCGATCACATAATCACCACCTGTCTCCTTTTACTGTTACTGTCGATCACATAATCACCACCTGTCTCCTTTTACTGTTACTGTCGATCACATAATCACCACCTGTCTCCTTTTACTGTTACTGTTGATCACATAATCACCACCTGTCTCCTTTTACTGTTGATCACATAATCACCACCTGTCTCCTTTTACTGTTACTGTCGATCACATAATCACCACCTGTCTCCTTTTACTGTTACTGTCGATCACATAATCACCACCTGTCTCCTTTTACTGTTACTGTCTATCACATAATCACCACCTGTCTCCTTTTACTGTTGATCACATAATCACCACCTTCTCCTTTTACTGTCGATCACATAATCACCACCTGTCTCCTTTTACTGTTACTGTCGATCACATAATCACCACCTGTCTCCTTTTACTGTTACTGTCGATCACATAATCACCACCTGTCTCCTTTTACTGTTACTGTCGATCACGTAATCACCACCTGTCTCCTTTTACTGTCGATCACATAATCACCACCTGTCTCCTTTTACTGTTACTGTCGATCACGTAATCACCACCTGTCTCCTTTTACTGTCGATCACATAATCACCACTTGTCTCCTTTTACTGTCGATCACATAATCACCACCTGTCTCCTTTTACTGTCGATCACATAATCACCACTTGTCTCCTTTTACTGTCGATCACATAATCACCACTTGTCTCCTTTTACTGTCGATCACATAATCACCACCTGTCTCCTTTTACTGTTAGTGTCGATCACATAATCACCACCTGTCTCCTTTTACTGTTACTGTCGATCACATAATCACCACCTGTCTCCTTTTACTGTCGATCACATAATCACCACCTGTCTCCTTTTACTGTCGATCACATGATCACCACCTGTCTCCTTTTACTGTTACTGTCGATCACATAATCACCACTTGTCTCCTTTTACTGTCGATCACATGATCACCACTTGTCTCCTTTTACTGTTACTGTCAATCACATAATCACCACCTGTCTCCTTTTACTGTTAGTGTCGATCACATAATCACCACCTGTCTCCTTTTACTGTTACTGTCGATCACATAATCACCACCTGTCTCCTTTTACTGTTACTGTCGATCACATAATCACCACCTGTCTCCTTTTACTGTTACTGTTGATCACATAATCACCACCTGTCTCCTTTTACTGTTGATCACATAATCACCACCTGTCTCCTTTTACTGTTACTGTCGATCACATAATCACCACCTGTCTCCTTTTACTGTTACTGTTGATCACATAATCACCACCTGTCTCCTTTTACTGTTACTGTCGATCACATAATCACCACCTGTCTCCTTTTACTGTTACTGTCTATCACATAATCACCACCTGTCTCCTTTTACTGTTGATCACATAATCACCACCTTCTCCTTTTACTGTCGATCACATAATCACCACCTGTCTCCTTTTACTGTTACTGTCGATCACATAATCACCACCTGTCTCCTTTTACTGTCCATCACATAATCACCACCTGTCTCCTTTTACTGTATCACATAATCACCACCTGTCTCCTTTTACTGTTGATCACCTAATCACCACCTGTCTCCTTTTACTGTCCATCACATAATCACCACCTGTCTCCTTTTACTGTTACTGTCGATCACATAATCACCACCTGTCTCCTTTTACTGTCCATCACATAATCACCACCTGTCTCCTTTTACTGTATCACATAATCACCACCTGTCTCCTTTTACTGTTGATCACCTAATCACCACCTGTCTCCTTTTACTGTCCATCACATAATCACCACCTGTCTCCTTTTACTGTCGATCAAATAATCAACACCTGTCTCCTTTTACTGTCGATCAAATAATCACCACCTGTCTCCTTTTACTGTCTATCACATAATCACCACCTGTCTCCTTTTACTGTTGATCACATAATCACCACCTGTCTCCTTTTACTGTTACTGTCGATCACGTAATCACCACATGTCTCCTTTTACTGTTACTGTCGATCACATAATCACCACCTGTCTCCTTTTACTGTTACTGTCGATCACATAATCACCACCTGTCTCCTTTTACTGTTACTGTCGATCACATAATCACCACCTGTCTCCTTTTACTGTTACTGTCGATCACATAATCACCACTTGTCTCCTTTTACTGTCGATCACATGATCACCACTTGTCTCCTTTTACTGTTACTGTCAATCACATAATCACCACCTGTCTCCTTTTACTGTTAGTGTCGATCACATAATCACCACCTGTCTCCTTTTACTGTTACTGTCGATCACATAATCACCACCTGTCTCCTTTTACTGTTACTGTCGATCACATAATCACCACCTGTCTCCTTTTACTGTTACTGTTGATCACATAATCACCACCTGTCTCCTTTTACTGTTGATCACATAATCACCACCTGTCTCCTTTTACTGTTACTGTCGATCACATAATCACCACCTGTCTCCTTTTACTGTTACTGTCGATCACATAATCACCACCTGTCTCCTTCTACTGTTACTGTCTATCACATAATCACCACCTGTCTCCTTTTACTGTTGATAACATAATCACCACCTTCTCCTTTTACTGTCGATCACATAATCACCACCTGTCTCCTTTTACTGTTACTGTCGATCACATAATCACCACCTGTCTCCTTTTACTGTTACTGTCGATCACATAATCACCACCTGTCTCCTTTTACTGTTACTGTCGATCACGTAATCACCACCTGTCTCCTTTTACTGTCGATCACATAATCACCACCTGTCTCCTTTTACTGTTACTGTCGATCACGTAATCACCACCTGTCTCCTTTTACTGTCGATCACATAATCACCACTTGTCTCCTTTTACTGTCGATCACATAATCACCACCTGTCTCCTTTTACTGTCGATCACATAATCACCACTTGTCTCCTTTTACTGTCGATCACATAATCACCACTTGTCTCCTTTTACTGTCGATCACATAATCACCACCTGTCTCCTTTTACTGTTACTGTCGATCACATAATCACCACCTGTCTCCTTTTACTGTCGATCACATAATCACCACCTGTCTCCTTTTACTGTCGATCACATGATCACCACCTGTCTCCTTTTACTGTTACTGTCGATCACATAATCACCACTTGTCTCCTTTTACTGTCGATCACATGATCACCACTTGTCTCCTTTTACTGTTACTGTCAATCACATAATCACCACCTGTCTCCTTTTACTGTTAGTGTCGATCACATAATCACCACCTGTCTCCTTTTACTGTTACTGTCGATCACATAATCACCACCTGTCTCCTTTTACTGTTACTGTCGATCACATAATCACCACCTGTCTCCTTTTACTGTTACTGTTGATCACATAATCACCACCTGTCTCCTTTTACTGTTGATCACATAATCACCACCTGTCTCCTTTTACTGTTACTGTCGATCACATAATCACCACCTGTCTCCTTTTACTGTTACTGTTGATCACATAATCACCACCTGTCTCCTTTTACTGTTACTGTCGATCACATAATCACCACCTGTCTCCTTTTACTGTTACTGTCTATCACATAATCACCACCTGTCTCCTTTTACTGTTGATCACATAATCACCACCTTCTCCTTTTACTGTCGATCACATAATCACCACCTGTCTCCTTTTACTGTTACTGTCGATCACATAATCACCACCTGTCTCCTTTTACTGTCCATCACATAATCACCACCTGTCTCCTTTTACTGTATCACATAATCACCACCTGTCTCCTTTTACTGTTGATCACCTAATCACCACCTGTCTCCTTTTACTGTCCATCACATAATCACCACCTGTCTCCTTTTACTGTTACTGTCGATCACATAATCACCACCTGTCTCCTTTTACTGTCCATCACATAATCACCACCTGTCTCCTTTTACTGTATCACATAATCACCACCTGTCTCCTTTTACTGTTGATCACCTAATCACCACCTGTCTCCTTTTACTGTCCATCACATAATCACCACCTGTCTCCTTTTACTGTCGATCAAATAATCAACACCTGTCTCCTTTTACTGTCGATCAAATAATCACCACCTGTCTCCTTTTACTGTCTATCACATAATCACCACCTGTCTCCTTTTACTGTTGATCACATAATCACCACCTGTCTCCTTTTACTGTTACTGTCGATCACGTAATCACCACATGTCTCCTTTTACTGTTACTGTCGATCACGTAATCACCACCTGTCTCCTTTTACTGTTACTGTCGATCACATAATCACCACCTGTCTCCTTTTACTGTTACTGTCGATCACATAATCACCACCTGTCTCCTTTTACTGTTACTGTCGATCACATAATCACCACCTGTCTCCTTTTACTGTTACTGTCGATCACGTAATCACCACCTGTATCCTTTTACTGTTACTGTCGATCACGTAATCACCACCTGTCTCCTTTTACTGTTACTGTCGATCACGTAATCACCACCTGTCTCCTTTTACTGTCGATCACATAATCACCACCTGTCTCCTTTTACTGTCGATCACATAATCACCACCTGTCTCCTTTTACTGTTACTGTCGATCACATAATCACCACCTGTCTCCTTTTACTGTTACTGTCGATCACATAATCACCACCTGTCTCCTTTTACTGTTACTGTCGATCACGTAATCACCACCTGTCTCCTTTTACTGTTACTGTCGATCACATAATCACCACCTGTCTCCTTTTACTGTCGATCACATAATCACCACTTGTCTCCTTTTACTGTTACTGTCGATCACGTAATCACCACCTGTCTCCTTTTACTGTTACTGTCGATCACATAATCACCACCTGTCTCCTTTTACTGTCGATCACATAATCACCACCTGTCTCCTTTTACTGTCGATCACATAATCACCACCTGTCTCCTTTTACTGTCGATCACATAATCACCACCTGTCTCCTTTTACTGTCGATCACATAATCACCACCTGTCTCCTTTTACTGTCGATCACATAATCACCACCTGTCTCCTTTTACTGTCGATCACATAATCACCACCTGTCTCCTTTTACTGTTACTGTCGATCACATAATCACCACCTGTCTCCTTTTACTGTTACTGTCGATCACATAATCACCACCTGTCTCCTTTTACTGTCGATCACATAATCACCACCTGTCTCCTTTTACTGTTACTGTCGATCACATAATCACCACCTGTCTCCTTTTACGGTAGCCGGCGAAAACTAGAGTTCTCAACAGGCCTGAAAATTAAGGCCCAGGCCCTCATCAAACCCTGTACACTCAAGACACTGTCCCTGCTGCCACCCTTATATCTCCATATATGGAGCTGACCTGTTCTGACATTCCATATGTTGATCTGACCTCATCAAACCCTGTACAATCAAGACACACTCCATATATGGCTGGACCTCATCAAACCCTTTACACTCAAGACATGCTCTATATATGGCCAGTACAGAATTAATTCCATGTGTTGATATGACCATGTGTTGATATGACAATGTGTTCCATGTGTTGATACGACCTCGCCCTCAGGGCGAGGTCGCCTCTCACCCTCAGGGCAAGAAGCGACCTCGCCCTCAGGGCGTGGTCGCTTCTCGCCCTGAGGGCGAGGTCGCTTCTCGCCCTCAGGGCGAGGTCGCTTCTCGCCCTCAGGGCGAGGTCGCTTCTTGCCCTCAGGGCGTCTTACTATATTATGCTTCATGTTTACTGTAATACTATGTATGTATACTATGAATGGATGGATGGATGTAAAGGATGGGTGGATGGATTGTTTTTGATTGATAGATTTTGATTGATATTGATAGATTTTTGATTGTTTTTGGTTGATTATTTACTTTGTGTCCTGCACACAAAGTGCCCAACCCGCATGGGTTTATAAGACACCATTTCACATTTATGTTTACAGCATGCTAAATACATTATATTCATAATCCATTGTATGTACGCATGTATTGTATGTATGTATGTACGTACGCATGTATTCATGTACGCATATGCATGTATGCATGTACACAGTGTGTTCTGAGCTGTTTTCTGCTCCCCCCCCCCCCCCCCCCCCCAACAGGGAACTAGACGTGTTCATAAACAACCACCTGGGGTTCCAGAAAGCCCCCAAAGCTACCTGAATAAGTCACTTTTTGTCTTTTAAGCAACACCCAATAGAGGAAGTGCAGGCCAAAGTGTCATCGAGGGTCTTGACCAAGCGGCCAGTGAGGCGCTCCAACGCACGGACCCGTGGATTCATGACGAGGAAACCCCGTGCAGCTGGGCTTTAACATTGAGCGCTCGGTTGCACTTCCGCATTGGACCACCAAAATGTGGTGGTCCAATGCGGAAGTAGACGTTTTGAGACGGTCCTTCCGGGTGCTTCAAAACACCACTGAGCAACTTCCACTGACATGAATAGCGGAGGGGGCGGAGCTTCGCGCCAGATCAGTCTCTATCCTTCTTTATACTCTATGGTCTTGACATCTTGCTGGACATCACGTCCTGGGGATGCCTCTGCCAAGTGTGGTGACCGATACACTCAGGAGACACGTTGAGAAGGTGCCAAAGAAGGCAGAAATATTGCAGAATTTGTAATTGTTGAGAAGGTGCCAAAGCTGGCAGAAATATTGCAGACATTTTTAATTGCACAAAGTCAACTTTTTCAGGCGAATGAGGTTCAACGTTAAGCAATATAAAGCATGGGCCAACTTAAAGTTCATTTCAGGGTAAAAGGATAACACTGTTGTCGTCTTCAGGGGAATGTACTCAGGTAGGTATGTCACTCTGTTTCCATATCCGTGTACTCAGGTAGGTATGTCACTCTGTTTCCATATCCGTGTACTCAGGTAGGTATGTCACTCTGTTTCCATATCCGTGTACTCGGGTAGGTATTTCACTCTGTTTCCATATCCGTGTACTCGGGTAGGTATTTCACTCTGTTTCCATATCCGTGTACTCGGGTAGGTATTTCACTCTGTTTCCATATCTGTATACTCGGGTATGTATTTCACTCTGTTTCCATATCCGTGTACTCTGGTAGGTATTTCACTCTGTTTCCATATCCGTGTACTCAGGTAGGTATTTACTCTGTTTCCATATCCGTGTACTCTGGTAGGTATTTCACTCTGTTTCCATATCCCTGTACTCAGGTAGGTATTTACTCTGTTTCCATATCTGTGTACTCTGGTAGGTATTTCACTCTGTTTCCATATCCGTGTACGCTGGTAGGTATTTTACTCTGTTTCCATATCCGTGTACTCTGGTAGGTATTTCACTCTGTTTCCATATCCGTGTACTCTGGTAGGTATTTACTCTGTTTCCATATCCGTGTACTCGCGTAGGCTTTTCACTCCTTTTCCATATCCGTGTACTCAGGTAGGTATTTCACTCTGTTTCCATATCCATTTACTCTGTTTCCATATCCGTGTACTCTGGTAGGTATTTACTCTGTTTCCATATCCGTGTACTCTGGTAGGTATTTACTCTGTTTCCATATCCGTGTACTCGGGTACGCTTTTCACTCCTTTTCCATATTCCACTTTCTTTATTTGTGGATTCATGCACATCACAGGTACGTAATTCAACTCAAATCATCACCGGTTGGTTCAGGTTAACTGAACAAGATCCCACAGATAAGTACGGTTTAACTTTCTCTCTCGTGTTTCAGATAAGGCAGTTCAACTCGGATACCGGTAAGTATATATATATATATATATATATATATAATCCAACAGTCTATGAAGGTGGATAGGATTTATCCCCGGTAAGTATTTCCACTCAGCCTGTTAGTCGAGTAGAGTATTTTTTTACTCCTTTTCTGTACTCAGGTAGGTTTTTTCACTCAGTTTCCATATCCCGTATATTACTGCTTTTTATACCGTTTGCCACACCTGGGCGATTCCACACAGGTGCGGCGTGATCAAGCTGATGCAGGAGATGGACAGGTGTGTATCTTCCTTCTAATGACGCGGCCCAGGCTGTTGACGCGGTCTTCTTTCTGTGTCTCATCCGCTCTCCGGGAAGACCCCATGAATTAGTAGGGTCTGTCTGGCAGGCACACAGCGCAGCAGCATGCTCGAGCAGACTGCCGATCACATAATCATCACCCTGGTCCCCTTTTTTATAGACCTCCATCGGAGGGCCGGTAGGCTACCTGAGACGAGGGCGTGGCTGCGCGGCATCGAGCTGGACATCCCATGATGATGATGATGATACACTAAAGAAGACGTCTAAGTCTCGCTCTCATTTTGTAATTGTGTCATTGTAATATGCGTTTCATGTTGGTTGTAATGTAATATTATTATATTATGCTTCATGTTGACTGTAATATTATAATGTGTTTACTCCATGTGTTCTGTGCTGTGTCCCCCCCCCAACCCCTCCCCTCCCCCTGTTGGGGGGGGGGGGGTCCCCACTCTCGGCCTGCACCTTGTCGTGGTGAGTGGGCTTTAAACCAAGACAGGCCATTTATACACTGGAACTACATATTTTCAGATGGGGGTCGGCGGCCAAATGCATATAATTCTGGGGGTCTTTGACATAAAATAGTTTGATTACATGTCGAAGTGTCCTTGGGCAAGACACTGAACCCCAAATTGCTCCCGATGTGCTGGTTGGTACCTTGCATGGCTTCCGCCTCAATCGGTGTATGAATGTGTGTGAATGGGTGAATGTAAAGCGCCTTGGATAAAGGCGCTATATAAATTGACAATTTTATCCCCACTGCCTCCCCAGTGTCTGCCCAGTGTCTGCCCAGTGTCTCCCCAGTGTCCCCCCAGTGCCCCCCCAGTGCCTCCTCATTATCCCCCCCAGTGCCTCCCCAGTGTCTGCCCAGTGCCTCCCCAGTGCCCCCCCAGTGCCTCCTCATTATCCCCCCAGTGTCTCCCCAGTGCCTCCCCAGTGTCTCCCCAGTGCCCCCCAGTGTCCCCCTAGTGCCTCCCCAGTGCCCCCCAGTGTCCCCCTAGTGCCTCCCCAGTGCCCCCCAGTGTCTGCCCAGTGCCTCCCCAGTGTCTGCCCAGTGCCTCCCCAGTGCCCCCCAGTGTCTGCCCAGTGCCTCCCCAGTGTCTGCCCAGTGCCTCCCCAGTGTCTGCCCAGTGCCTCCCCAGTGCCTCCCCAGTGTCCCCCCAGTGCCTCCCCAGTGTCTGCCCAGTGCCTCCCCAGTGCCTCCCCAGTGCCTCCCCAGTGTCCCCCCAGTGCCTCCCCAGTGTCTGCCCAGTGCCTCCCCAGTGTCTGCCCAGTGCCTCCCCAGTGCCTCCCCAGTGCCTCCCCAGTGCCTCCCCAGTGTCTCCCCAGTGTAGTGCCTCCCCAGTGCCTCCCCAGTGTCTGCCCAGTGCCTCCCCAGTGCCTCCCCAGTGTCTCCCCAGTGTCTCCCCAGTGCCTCCCCAGTGTCCCCCCAGTGCCTCCCCAGTGTAGTGTCTGCCCAGTGCCTCCCCAGTGTCTCCCCAGTGCCTCCCCAGTGTCTCCCCAGTGTCTCCCCAGTGCCTCCCCAGTGCCTCCCCAGTGCCTCCCCAGTGCCTCCCCAGTGCCTCCCCAGTGCCTCCCCAGTGCCTGCCCAGTGCCCCCCCAGTGTCTGCCCAGTGTCTGCCCAGTGCCTCCCCAGTGCCTCCCCAGTGTCTGCCCAGTGCCTCCCCAGTGTCCCTCCCCAGTGCCTCCCCAGTGCCTCCCCAGTGTCTGCCCAGTGCCTCCCCAGTGTCTGCCCAGTGCCTCCCCAGTGTCTGCCCAGTGCCTCCCCAGACTTTACTGCCTCCCCAGTGTCTGCCCAGTGCCTCCCCAGTGTCTGCCCAGTGCCTCCCCGTACTTTACTGTTGAAATGTAATGAATGTGATTTATTTTGGAACCTGTAAATTACAACCAAACAAACTAAGGCACTGGTTGTGGTACTTCTGGTTTACCGGAACGGGGTTCAACTCCCTGTAGTGCCCTCAATTTGTTTTTTACATTATTTATTTTGATTTTCTGCTCATCGTGTTGCCTTTTCATAGATGATAACCCCCAGGTTCTTTACTGTGTTTGTAGCCCTCTCCCTACAGTTAGTCTATTTTCTTTTTTTTTTAAACAATATGTTTATTGGTTTTTCATACATGTACACAACATGGTGATGCTGAAATATAGGAGCGGAGAGGGTCAATACAGCAGACCAAGAGACAAAAACAAAAGACAACAACAAAAACAAAACATTTAGCAGAAGTCAGTATATAAACAGATAAATGAGTATAGTATAAGATCACTACAGTATTATGAGGCTGCGGCATTTCCATTATCATTACGAAGCATATTCAAAACATCAATATTCGTTAAGAGTTGGGTGAAGGGTCCCCAGACTTCATCATACATCACACTTTTTTTCTTCAAAATATAAGTTATCCTTTCCATAGCACAACAGCTGCTCATTTCCCTGAGTTAGATGCAATTGTGCGCTTTGCTTGGAGTAGTGACATATCTATGAGAATGTGTTTATTCCTTGGTATAACCAGGGTTACCAGGTACAATCCCAATATGCAGAGTTTTGGATCCAATGGTATCCTTACATCTAGCATTCTATAAAGTATACATAAAGTATATATACATATACTGTATGTATATACATACAGTGAAAAAGTGGGCCCTTTGACTGCTCACATTTTACACGGGTGTCTGGAATGTTTTCATTGAACTGGTGTAATTTAGCTGGTGTTATATAAGTGCGCATCAACCAGTTATATTGTAGCAATCTTAATCTAGTATTTGCAGTTTGTCTGTGTACTTTTGCACATATGGCACCCCAGTCAACCAGGGATATATCATCTTGTACATCTTCCTTCCAGGCCCTTAGTCTATCGTTAGAGCTTTCAGATGAATTGGAAACCAGCATGTCATATATCACAGAGATACGCCTACTTCTATAAATCCTCAAAAATTATGAAAAACGACATGCTATAGTATGCCGTCCGAGACCATGGGCTATAGTCCATTGTCTCGAGTGATTTTAGTCTCTTTTTCAAATCCTCAAAGATGATGAAAAACGGCGTGCTATAGTATGCCGTCCAAGATGGGCTATAGCCCATGGTCAAAAATAATGATAAAACGAGGATTTGAGAAAAAGACGAAAATCACTCCGAGACCATGGGCTATAGTCCATTGTCTCGAGTGATTTTAGTCTTTTTTTCAAACGTTTTTCAAACGTTTTTCATTTTTGAGGATTTGAAAGAAAGACGAAAATCACTTCATCATTTATCATCATTTATCATTTATCATCCTTTATCATTTATCATCATTTATCATCATTTATCATCATTTATCATTTATCATCATTTATCATTTATATACGACAACCTTCCCCGTGTTTCTTCACTAGTCCGATCCAGAAGAACACTGCAACTGCGACAGAGCTATGATCATGAGGTTATATCTTCCCTTCTTCTCTGGAATCCTGCCTCAAAGCAGACCAGAAGTAGAAACTGTCGTTCTCTGATGTCCTCGCTATAGGGACACAAGGACCGGGAAGTCTGGCGTGACATTGTGAAATCCATGATCTCGACCGCGGTCGAAAAATGATGAAAGACCAAGGTGGTGGAATACTGGCAGAGCAACTCCTGTCTCCATCCAGAAGAAGATGGAGATGATGGACTGGACACCTTCAAGTTATGGGGAGTGCAAATTAACAACAAACATGCATGGCCGGATTAACCCATTTTGGGTGGGAACGCCTTTTGGTGTTAGCATTATGTTATGCTTTAGCTATTGAAAAATAGCAGATCTACAAGCTCATAGCGCGCCACCGAGTGGCGCGCTACGAGCTTGTAGATCTGCTATCTTTGAAAAATCGAAGAACGACTGACATAGAAACATAGCTTTTTCAGAAAACTGTCAGGATGTAGAAGACATTTTTAGAATCTGATCTCAGGTCAAAATGGGTTAAGATGTTTGCATGCCTCAGGGCTATGGCCAGCCCATAGGCTGAAATAGGCCATTTCAGCCCATAGGCTGAAATAGGCCATTTCAGCACCACGGACAGTGCCTTTAGTTTACCCAGAGATTCCAGACAAATATAAAATCCGTATAGGCCTATTTCCCAATCAAATTAATTTAAGACGGCTACATGATTAAAATGTTGCCAATACAAGTTATAATAAAATACAATAATACGGTAATGATATCATATAATACAACAATGAAAAAAGTCAAAGCACCGATCGTAGACATTTCCTAACTTGGCAATGGCAGGCTGTTCACGTGGTTAGACATTTCCAACAAACACATCACACGCACAGCACACCAATCAACAATAGTACTGACATTGAATTTGCTGGAGGGGGAAAAGGATTGCACATGTTTAATTAACCAATCTGTAGAGCCAGTGTCCCTTTCTTTGCTTTGCGGGTAACTTCATCTGAGGCGACGCTAACAAACTATATTATCTTAGTTTCTCCCTGTCTTCACCCATGGGCCGGCTGACAGTAGAGTACTTGTCGCAGAGCTCCAGCTACCATCTGCTTTTTGGCCTGTGTTGCGACTATGCAGCAGTGTTGAGTTATATCTTTGAAAAGAATAATGGTGGCATAGGCGTCCCTGTCAACCCCTTCTTTTGTGTAGGTGTAGGCCAGCCAGTGAACAGGCCTGCTATACTGCTGCTGAAACCACATTTTATTTGTGCTTGTGTTTTGGCATTTAGCTGACATTCTCATCTGGAGTGATTTTCACTGTGTGAGTCAGTAACTCCTCACTGTCAAGGACACTGTTGACAGGGACACAAACAGCAGTTCAAGCTGATCCACACCTGGCCGTAATTGTGAGCAAAGCTTTAACCTTTCAGCGACTCCTGCGGGTGCTTTTTTGACGTGCCAATGTCTGCCATTGAGCCCCATTGTAAATTTCTCAAATTTGAAAGCACTATATTTCTAAAACTATGAAACATTTCAATGATTCCTTTTCAGGCAAACATGTCCACCGTAAGATGAACCTAAGTAGGCTAGAATGGGGTTGCTATGTGTAAGTATGTAGGACTAGTAGCATGCCAAAGTTTGTGCTATTGCCATAGAGAATGCATTGGGCGTTTAAGTTAAATAACTCAGGAACTACAAAACATTTCAAAGTAAAAGGTTCCAGCATGTGTCTCCACAGTAAGCTGAATAATACAAAGTGTGAATGGAGTTTCTAGGTGAAAGTGATTTTTTGACGTGCCACTATCTGCCATTATACATTTCTCAAATTTGAAAGCAATATATTTCTAATACTATGAAACATTTCAAAGATTCCTTTTCAGGCAAACATGTCCACCGTAAGACAAACCTAAATAGGTTTGAATGGGGTTTCTATGTGTAAGTATGTAGGACTAGTAGCATGCCAAAGTTATACATTTCTCATATTTGATTTCGGACGCCATTTTCGTGATTTTGGAGGATTTGAAAAAAATATGAAAATCATGAAAAAACGACATACTATAGTCCATGGTTTCGGACCGCATGCCGTTTTTCATGATTTTGCAGGATTTGAGAAAAAATTTAAAAAAAATTACCTGTAAACTACAACAAAACAAACTAAGGCACTGGTGTGGTACTTCTGGTTTACCAGAACGGGGTTCAAGTCCCTGGAGTGCTCTGCTCAATTTGTTGTATTTACATGGTTTATTTTAATTTTCTGCTCATTGTGTTGCCTTTTCATAGATAACCCCCAGGTTCCCTACTGTGTTTGTACTCAAGTCTATTTATTACATAATGATTTCTGCCCATGGTCTCGGAGTGATTTTCGTCTTTTTTTCAAATCCTCGTTTTTCATAATTTTTGACCATGGGCTATAGCCCATATCGGACAGAATACTATAGCAGGCCATTTATCTACATTTTTGAGGATTTGAAAAAAAGACGAAAATCACTCGAGACAATGGGCTATAGCCCATGGTCACACTTTTTCGTCACACTTTTTCGTCACACTTTTCCGTCACACTTTTCTCCTTTTTTTCAAATCCTCCGAAACCGTGAAAAATTCCACCCTGTAGCATGTGCTCCGAGACCATGGACTATAGCCTGACGCTTTTCAGTGATTTTCACCTTTTTTTCAAATCCTCCGAAACCGTGAAAAATGCCACCCTGTAGCATGTGCTCCGAGACCATGGACTATAGCCTGTCGCTTTTCAGTGATTTTCACCTTTTTTTCAAATCCTCCGAAACCGTGAAAAATGCCACCCTATAGCATGTGCTCCGAGACCATGGACTATAGCCTGTCGCTTTTCAGTGATTTTCACCTTTTTTTCAAATCCTCCGAAACCGTGAAAAATGCCACCCTGTAGCATGTGCTCCGAGACCATGGACTATAGCCTGTCGCTTTTCAGTGATTTTCACCTTTTTTTCAAATCCTCCGAAACCGTGAAAAATTCCACCCTGTAGCATGTGCTCCGAGACCATGGACTATAGCCTGACGCTTTTCAGTGATTTTCACCTTTTTTTCAAATCCTCCGAAACCGTGAAAAATGCCACCCTGTAGCATGTGCTCCGAGACCATGGACTATAGCCTGTCGCTTTTCAGTGATTTTCACCTTTTTTTCAAATCCTCCGAAACCGTGAAAAATGCCACCCTATAGCATGTGCTCCGAGACCATGGACTATAGCCTGTCGCTTTTCAGTGATTTTCACCTTTTTTTCAAATCCTCCGAAACCGTGAAAAATGCCACCCTGTAGCATGTGCTCCGAGACCATGGACTATAGCCTGTCGCTTTTCAGTGATTTTCACCTTTTTTTCAAATCCTCCGAAACCGTGAAAAATGCCACCCTGTAGCATGTGCTCCGAGACCATGGACTATAGCCTGTCGCTTTTCAGTGATTTTCACCTTTTTTTCAAATCCTCCGAAACCGTGAAAAATGGCACCCTATAGCATGTGCTCCGAGACCATGGACTATAGCCTGTCGCTTTTCAGTGATTTTCACCTTTTTTTCAAATCCTCCGAAATTGTGAAAAATGCCACCCTATAGCATGTGCTCCGAGACCATGGACTATAGCCTGTCGCTTTTCAGTGATTTTCACCTTTTTTTCAAATCCTCCGAAACCATGAAAAATGGTACCATATAGCATGTGCTCCGAGACCATGGACTATAGCTTGTTGCTTTTCAGTGATTTTCACCTTTTTTTCAAATCCTCCGAAATTGTGAAAAATGCCACCCTATATAGCATGTGCTCCGAGACCATGGACTATAGCCTGTTGCTTTTCAGTGATTTTCACCTTTTTTTCAAATCCTCCAAAACCGTGAAAAATACCACCCTGTAGCATATGCTCCGAGACCATGGACTATAGCCTGTCGCTTTTCAGTGATTTTCACCTTTTTTTCAAATCCTCCGAAACCGTGAAAAATGCCAACCTGTAGCATGTGCTCCGAGACCATGGACTATATATAGCCTGTCGCTTTTCAGTGATTTTCACCTTTTTTTCAAATCCTCTGAAACCGTGAAAAATAGCACCCTTTATCATGTGCTCCGAGACCATGGACTATATAGCCTGTCGCTTTTCAGTGATTTTCACCTTTTTTTCAAATCCTCCGAAACCGTGAAAAATGGCACCCTATAGCATGTGCTCCCGAGACCATGGACTATAGCCTGTCGCTTTTCAGTGATTTTCACTTTTTTTCAAATCCTCCGAAACCGTGAAAAATGCCAACCTGTAGCATGTGCTCCGAGACCATGGACTATATATAGCCTGTCGCTTTTCAGTGATTTTCACCTTTTTTTTTCCAAATCCTCCGAAACCGTGGAAAAATACCACCCTGTAGCATGTGCTCCGAGACCATGGACTATAGCCTGTCGCTTTTCAGTGATTTTCACCTTTTTTTCAACTCCTCCGAAACCGTGAAAAATGGCACCCTATAGCATGTGCTCCGAGACCATGGACTATAGCCTGTCGCTCTTCAGTGATTTTCACCTTTTTTTCAAATCCTCCGAAATTGTGAAAAATGCCACCCTATAGCATGTGCTCCGAGACCATGGACTATAGCCTGTCGCTTTTCAGTGATTTTCACCTTTTTTTCAAATCCTCCGAAACCATGAAAAATGGCACCCTATAGCATGTTCTCCGAGACCATGGACTATAGCCTGTCGCTTTTCAGTGATTTTCACCTTTTTTTCAAATCCTCCGAAACCGTGAAAAATGGCACCCTATAGCATGTGCTCCGAGACCATGTACTATAGCCTGTCGCTTTTCAGTGATTTTCACCTTTTTTTCAAATCCTCCGAAACCGTGAAAAGGGGCACCCTGTAGCATGTGCTCCGAGACCATGGACTATAGACTGTCGCTTTTCAGTGATTTTCACCTTTTTTTCAAATCCTCCGAAACCGTGAAAAATGCCACCCTGTAGCATGTGCTCCGAGACCATGGACTATAGCCTGTCGCTTTTCAGTGATTTTCACCTTTTTTTCAAATCCTCCGAAACCGTGAAAAATGGCACCCTATAGCATGTGCTCCGAGACCATGGACTATAGCCTGTCGCTTTTCAGTGATTTTCACCTTTTTTTCAAATCCTCCGAAATTGTGAAAAATGCCACCCTATAGCATGTGCTCCGAGACCATGGACTATAGCCTGTCGCTTTTCAGTGATTTTCACCTTTTTTTCAAATCCTCCGAAACCATGAAAAATGGTACCCTATAGCATGTGCTCCGAGACCATGGACTATAGCTTGTTGCTTTTCAGTGATTTTCACCTTTTTTTCAAATCCTCCGAAATTGTGAAAAATGCCACCCTATATAGCATGTGCTCCGAGACCATGGACTATAGCCTGTTGCTTTTCAGTGATTTTCACCTTTTTTTCAAATCCTCCAAAACCGTGAAAAATACCACCCTGTAGCATATGCTCCGAGACCATGGACTATAGCCTGTCGCTTTTCAGTGATTTTCACCTTTTTTTCAAATCCTCCGAAACCGTGAAAAATGGCACCCTATAGCATGTGCTCCGAGACCATGGACTTTGCCTGTCGCTTTTCAGTGATTTTCACCTTTTTTCAAATCCTCCGAAATTGTGAAAAATGCCACCCTATAGCATGTGCTCCGAGACCATGGACTATAGCCTGTCGCTTTTCAGTGATTTTCACCTTTTTTTCAAATCCTCTGAAACCGTGAAAAATGGCACCCTTTATCATGTGCTCCGAGACCATGGACTATATAGCCTGTCGCTTTTCAGTGATTTTCACCTTTTTTTCAAATCCTCCGAAACCGTGAAAAATGGCACCCTATAGCATGTGCTCCCGAGACCATGGACTATAGCCTGTCGCTTTTCAGTGATTTTCACTTTTTTTCAAATCCTCCGAAACCGTGAAAAATGCCAACCTGTAGCATGTGCTCCGAGACCATGGACTATATATAGCCTGTCGCTTTTCAGTGATTTTCACCTTTTTTTTTTCAAATCCTCCGAAACCGTGGAAAAATACCACCCTGTAGCATGTGCTCCGAGACCATGGACTATAGCCTGTCGCTTTTCAGTGATTTTCACCTTTTTTTCAAATCCTCCGAAACCGTGAAAAATGGCACCCTATAGCATGTGCTCCGAGACCATGGACTATAGCCTGTCGCTCTTCAGTGATTTTCACCTTTTTTTCAAATCCTCCGAAATTGTGAAAAATGCCACCCTATAGCATGTGCTCCGAGACCATGGACTATAGCCTGTCGCTTTTCAGTGATTTTCACCTTTTTTTCAAATCCTCCGAAACCATGAAAAATGGCACCCTATAGCATGTTCTCCGAGACCATGGACTATATAGCCTGTCGCTTTTCAGTGATTTTCACCTTTTTTTCAAATCCTCCGAAACCGTGAAAAATGGCACCCTATAGCATGTGCTCCGAGACCATGTACTATAGCCTGTCGCTTTTCAGTGATTTTCACCTTTTTTTCAAATCCTCAGAAACCGTGAAAAATGGCACCCTATAGCATGTGCTCCGAGACCATGGACTATAGCCTGTCGCTTTTCAGTGATTTTCACCTTTTTTTCAAATCCTCCGAAACCGTGAAAAAGGGCACCCTGTAGCATGTGCTCCGAGACCATGGACTATAGCCTGTCGCTTTTCAGTGATTTTCACCTTTTTTTCAAATCCTCCGAAACCGTGAAAAATGCCACCCTATAGCATGTGCTCCGAGACCATGGACTATAGCCTGTCGCTTTTCACCTTTTTTTTCAAATCCTCCGAAACCGTGGAAAGATACCACCCTGTAGCATGTGCTCCGAGACCATGGACTATATATAGCCTGTCGCTTTTCAGTGATTTTCACCTTTTTTTTTAATCCTCCGAAACCGTGAAAAATGCCACTTATAGCATGTGCTCCGAGACCATGGACTATAGCCTGTCGCTTTTCAGTGATTTTCACCTTTTTTTCAAATCCTCCGAAACCGTGAAAAAGGGCACCCTGTAGCATGTGCTCCGAGACCATGGACTATAGCCTGTCGCTTTTCAGTGATTTTCACCTTTTTTTCAAATCCTCCGAAACCGTGAAAAATGCCACCCTATAGCATGTTCTCCGAGACCATGGACTATAGCCTGTCGCTTTTCAGTGATTTTCACCTTTTTTTCAAATCCTCCGAAACCGTGAAAAAGGGCACCCTGTAGCATGTGCTCCGAGACCATGGACTATAGCCTGTCGCTTTTCAGTGATTTTCACCTTTTTTTCAAATCCTCCGAAACCGTGGAAAAATACCACCCTGTAGCATGTGCTCCGAGACCATGGACTATAGCCTGTTGCTTTTCAGTGATTTTCACCTTTTTTTCAAATCCTCCGAAATTGTGAAAAATGCCACCCTATAGCATGTGCTCCGAGACCATGGACTATAGCCTGTCGCTTTTCAGTGATTTTCACCTTTTTTTCAAATCCTCCGAAGCCATGAAAAATGGCACCCTATAGCATGTGCTCCGAGACCATGGACTATAGCCTGTTGCTTTTCAGTGATTTTCACCTTTTTTTCAAATCCTCCGAAACCGTGAAAAATGGCACCCTATAGCATGTGCTCCGAGACCATGGACTATAGCCTGTCGCTTTTTAGTGATTTTCACCTTTTTTTCAAATCCTCCGAAACCGTGAAAAATGGCACCCTATAGCATGTGCTCCGAGACCATGGACTATAGCCTGTCGCTTTTCAGTGATTTTCACCTTTTTTTCCAAATCCTCCGAAATTGTGAAAAATGCCACCCTATAGCATGTGCTCCGAGACCATGGACTATAGCCTGTCGCTTTTCAGTGATTTTCACCTTTTTTTCAAATCCTCCGAAACCGTGAAAAATGGCACCCTATAGCATGTGCTCCGAGACCATGGACTATAGCCTGTTGCTTTTCAGTGATTTTCACCTTTTTTCAAATCCTCCGAAATTGTGAAAAATGCCACCCTATAGCATGTGCTCCGAGACCATGGACTATAGCCTGTCGCTTTTCAGTGATTTTCACCTTTTTTTCAAATCCTCTGAAACCGTGAAAAATGGCACCCTTTAGCATGTGCTCCGAGACCATGGACTATAGCCTGTCGCGTTTCAGTTATTTTCACCTTTTTTTCAAATCCTCCGAAACCGTGAAAAATGGCACCCTATAGCATGTGCTCCGAGACCATGGACTATAGCCTGTCGCTTTTCAGTGATTTTCACCTTTTTTTCAAATCCTCCGAAACCGTGAAAAATACCACCCTGTAGCATGTGCTCCGAGACCATGGACTATAGCCTGTCGCTTTTCAGTCATTTTCACCTTTTTTTCAAATCCTCCGAAACCGTGAAAAATGGCACCCTATAGCATGTGCTCCGAGACCATGGACTATAGCCTGTTGCTTTTCAGTGATTTTCACCTTTTTTCAAATCCTCCGAAATTGTGAAAAATGCCACCCTATAGCATGTGCTCCGAGACCATGGACTATAGCCTGTCGCTTTTCAGTGATTTTCACCTTTTTTTCAAATCCTCCGAAATTGTGAAAAATGCCACCCTATAGCATGTGCTCCGAGACCATGGACTATAGCCTGTCGCTTTTCAGTGATTTTCACCTTTTTTTCAAATCCTCTGAAACCGTGAAAAATGGCACCCTTTAGCATGTGCTCCGAGACCATGGACTATAGCCTGTCGCGTTTCAGTTATTTTCACCTTTTTTTCAAATCCTCCGAAACCGTGAAAAATGGCACCCTATAGCATGTGCTCCGAGACCATGGACTATAGCCTGTCGCTTTTCAGTGATTTTCACCTTTTTTTCAAATCCTCCGAAACCGTGAAAAAGGGCACCCTGTAGCATGTGCTCCGAGACCATGGACTATAGCCTGTCGCTTTTCAGTGATTTTCACCTTTTTTTCAAATCCTCCGAAACCGTGAAAAATGCCACCCTATAGCATGTGCTCCGAGACCATGGACTATATATAGCCTGTCGCTTTTCAGTGATTTTCACCTTTTTTTTTCCAAATCCTCCGAAACCGTGGAAAAATACCACCCTGTAGCATGTGCTCCGAGACCATGGACTATAGCCTGTCGCTTTTCAGTGATTTTCACCTTTTTTTCAACTCCTCCGAAACCGTGAAAAATGGCACCCTATAGCATGTGCTCCGAGACCATGGACTATAGCCTGTCGCTCTTCAGTGATTTTCACCTTTTTTTCAAATCCTCCGAAATTGTGAAAAATGCCACCCTATAGCATGTGCTCCGAGACCATGGACTATAGCCTGTCGCTTTTCAGTGATTTTCACCTTTTTTTCAAATCCTCCGAAACCATGAAAAATGGCACCCTATAGCATGTTCTCCGAGACCATGGACTATAGCCTGTCGCTTTTCAGTGATTTTCACCTTTTTTTCAAATCCTCCGAAACCGTGAAAAATGGCACCCTATAGCATGTGCTCCGAGACCATGTACTATAGCCTGTCGCTTTTCAGTGATTTTCACCTTTTTTTCAAATCCTCCGAAACCGTGAAAAGGGGCACCCTGTAGCATGTGCTCCGAGACCATGGACTATAGACTGTCGCTTTTCAGTGATTTTCACCTTTTTTTCAAATCCTCCGAAACCGTGAAAAATGCCACCCTGTAGCATGTGCTCCGAGACCATGGACTATAGCCTGTCGCTTTTCAGTGATTTTCACCTTTTTTTCAAATCCTCCGAAACCGTGAAAAATGGCACCCTATAGCATGTGCTCCGAGACCATGGACTATAGCCTGTCGCTTTTCAGTGATTTTCACCTTTTTTTCAAATCCTCCGAAATTGTGAAAAATGCCACCCTATAGCATGTGCTCCGAGACCATGGACTATAGCCTGTCGCTTTTCAGTGATTTTCACCTTTTTTTCAAATCCTCCGAAACCATGAAAAATGGTACCCTATAGCATGTGCTCCGAGACCATGGACTATAGCTTGTTGCTTTTCAGTGATTTTCACCTTTTTTTCAAATCCTCCGAAATTGTGAAAAATGCCACCCTATATAGCATGTGCTCCGAGACCATGGACTATAGCCTGTTGCTTTTCAGTGATTTTCACCTTTTTTTCAAATCCTCCAAAACCGTGAAAAATACCACCCTGTAGCATATGCTCCGAGACCATGGACTATAGCCTGTCGCTTTTCAGTGATTTTCACCTTTTTTTCAAATCCTCCGAAACCGTGAAAAATGGCACCCTATAGCATGTGCTCCGAGACCATGGACTTTGCCTGTCGCTTTTCAGTGATTTTCACCTTTTTTCAAATCCTCCGAAATTGTGAAAAATGCCACCCTATAGCATGTGCTCCGAGACCATGGACTATAGCCTGTCGCTTTTCAGTGATTTTCACCTTTTTTTCAAATCCTCTGAAACCGTGAAAAATGGCACCCTTTATCATGTGCTCCGAGACCATGGACTATATAGCCTGTCGCTTTTCAGTGATTTTCACCTTTTTTTCAAATCCTCCGAAACCGTGAAAAATGGCACCCTATAGCATGTGCTCCCGAGACCATGGACTATAGCCTGTCGCTTTTCAGTGATTTTCACTTTTTTTCAAATCCTCCGAAACCGTGAAAAATGCCAACCTGTAGCATGTGCTCCGAGACCATGGACTATATATAGCCTGTCGCTTTTCAGTGATTTTCACCTTTTTTTTTTCAAATCCTCCGAAACCGTGGAAAAATACCACCCTGTAGCATGTGCTCCGAGACCATGGACTATAGCCTGTCGCTTTTCAGTGATTTTCACCTTTTTTTCAAATCCTCCGAAACCGTGAAAAATGGCACCCTATAGCATGTGCTCCGAGACCATGGACTATAGCCTGTCGCTCTTCAGTGATTTTCACCTTTTTTTCAAATCCTCCGAAATTGTGAAAAATGCCACCCTATAGCATGTGCTCCGAGACCATGGACTATAGCCTGTCGCTTTTCAGTGATTTTCACCTTTTTTTCAAATCCTCCGAAACCATGAAAAATGGCACCCTATAGCATGTTCTCCGAGACCATGGACTATATAGCCTGTCGCTTTTCAGTGATTTTCACCTTTTTTTCAAATCCTCCGAAACCGTGAAAAATGGCACCCTATAGCATGTGCTCCGAGACCATGTACTATAGCCTGTCGCTTTTCAGTGATTTTCACCTTTTTTTCAAATCCTCAGAAACCGTGAAAAATGGCACCCTATAGCATGTGCTCCGAGACCATGGACTATAGCCTGTCGCTTTTCAGTGATTTTCACCTTTTTTTCAAATCCTCCGAAACCGTGAAAAAGGGCACCCTGTAGCATGTGCTCCGAGACCATGGACTATAGCCTGTCGCTTTTCAGTGATTTTCACCTTTTTTTCAAATCCTCCGAAACCGTGAAAAATGCCACCCTATAGCATGTGCTCCGAGACCATGGACTATAGCCTGTCGCTTTTCACCTTTTTTTTCAAATCCTCCGAAACCGTGGAAAGATACCACCCTGTAGCATGTGCTCCGAGACCATGGACTATATATAGCCTGTCGCTTTTCAGTGATTTTCACCTTTTTTTTTAATCCTCCGAAACCGTGAAAAATGCCACTTATAGCATGTGCTCCGAGACCATGGACTATAGCCTGTCGCTTTTCAGTGATTTTCACCTTTTTTTCAAATCCTCCGAAACCGTGAAAAAGGGCACCCTGTAGCATGTGCTCCGAGACCATGGACTATAGCCTGTCGCTTTTCAGTGATTTTCACCTTTTTTTCAAATCCTCCGAAACCGTGAAAAATGCCACCCTATAGCATGTTCTCCGAGACCATGGACTATAGCCTGTCGCTTTTCAGTGATTTTCACCTTTTTTTCAAATCCTCCGAAACCGTGAAAAAGGGCACCCTGTAGCATGTGCTCCGAGACCATGGACTATAGCCTGTCGCTTTTCAGTGATTTTCACCTTTTTTTCAAATCCTCCGAAACCGTGGAAAAATACCACCCTGTAGCATGTGCTCCGAGACCATGGACTATAGCCTGTTGCTTTTCAGTGATTTTCACCTTTTTTTCAAATCCTCCGAAATTGTGAAAAATGCCACCCTATAGCATGTGCTCCGAGACCATGGACTATAGCCTGTCGCTTTTCAGTGATTTTCACCTTTTTTTCAAATCCTCCGAAGCCATGAAAAATGGCACCCTATAGCATGTGCTCCGAGACCATGGACTATAGCCTGTTGCTTTTCAGTGATTTTCACCTTTTTTTCAAATCCTCCGAAACCGTGAAAAATGGCACCCTATAGCATGTGCTCCGAGACCATGGACTATAGCCTGTCGCTTTTCAGTGATTTTCACCTTTTTTTCAAATCCTCCGAAACCGTGAAAAATGGCACCCTATAGCATGTGCTCCGAGACCATGGACTATAGCCTGTCGCTTTTCAGTGATTTTCACCTTTTTTTCCAAATCCTCCGAAATTGTGAAAAATGCCACCCTATAGCATGTGCTCCGAGACCATGGACTATAGCCTGTCGCTTTTCAGTGATTTTCACCTTTTTTTCAAATCCTCCGAAACCGTGAAAAATGGCACCCTATAGCATGTGCTCCGAGACCATGGACTATAGCCTGTTGCTTTTCAGTGATTTTCACCTTTTTTCAAATCCTCCGAAATTGTGAAAAATGCCACCCTATAGCATGTGCTCCGAGACCATGGACTATAGCCTGTCGCTTTTCAGTGATTTTCACCTTTTTTTCAAATCCTCTGAAACCGTGAAAAATGGCACCCTTTAGCATGTGCTCCGAGACCATGGACTATAGCCTGTCGCGTTTCAGTTATTTTCACCTTTTTTTCAAATCCTCCGAAACCGTGAAAAATGGCACCCTATAGCATGTGCTCCGAGACCATGGACTATAGCCTGTCGCTTTTCAGTGATTTTCACCTTTTTTTCAAATCCTCCGAAACCGTGAAAAATACCACCCTGTAGCATGTGCTCCGAGACCATGGACTATAGCCTGTCGCTTTTCAGTCATTTTCACCTTTTTTTCAAATCCTCCGAAACCGTGAAAAATGGCACCCTATAGCATGTGCTCCGAGACCATGGACTATAGCCTGTTGCTTTTCAGTGATTTTCACCTTTTTTCAAATCCTCCGAAATTGTGAAAAATGCCACCCTATAGCATGTGCTCCGAGACCATGGACTATAGCCTGTCGCTTTTCAGTGATTTTCACCTTTTTTTCAAATCCTCCGAAATTGTGAAAAATGCCACCCTATAGCATGTGCTCCGAGACCATGGACTATAGCCTGTCGCTTTTCAGTGATTTTCACCTTTTTTTCAAATCCTCTGAAACCGTGAAAAATGGCACCCTTTAGCATGTGCTCCGAGACCATGGACTATAGCCTGTCGCGTTTCAGTTATTTTCACCTTTTTTTCAAATCCTCCGAAACCGTGAAAAATGGCACCCTATAGCATGTGCTCCGAGACCATGGACTATAGCCTGTCGCTTTTCAGTGATTTTCACCTTTTTTTCAAATCCTCCGAAACCGTGAAAAAGGGCACCCTGTAGCATGTGCTCCGAGACCATGGACTATAGCCTGTCGCTTTTCAGTGATTTTCACCTTTTTTTCAAATCCTCCGAAACCGTGAAAAATGCCACCCTATAGCATGTGCTCCGAGACCATGGACTATAGCCTGTTGCTTTTCAGTGATTTTCACCTTTTTTTCAAATCCTCCGAAATTGTGAAAAATGCCACCTAATAGCATGTGCTCCGAGACCATGGACTATAGCCTGTCGCTTTTCAGTGATTTTCACCTTTTTTTCAAATCCTCCGAAACCGTGGAAAAATACCACCCTGTAGCATGTGCTCCGAGACCATGGACTATAGCCTGTTGCTTTTCAGTGATTTTCACCTTTTTTTCAAATCCTCCGAAATTGTGAAAAATGCCACCCTATAGCATGTGCTCCGAGACCATGGACTATAGCCTGTCGCTTTTCAGTGATTTTCACCTTTTTTTCAAATCCTCCGAAACCATGAAAAATGGCACCCTATAGCATGTGCTCCGAGACCATGGACTATAGCCTGTTGCTTTTCAGTGATTTTCACCTTTTTTTCAAATCCTCCGAAACCGTGAAAAATGGCACCCTATAGCATGTGCTCCGAGACCATGGACTATAGCCTGTCGCTTTTCAGTGATTTTCACCTTTTTTTCAAATCCTCCGAAACCGTGAAAAATGGCACCCTATAGCATGTGCTCCGAGACCATGGACTATAGCCTGTCGCTTTTCAGTGATTTTCACCTTTTTTTCCAAATCCTCCGAAATTGTGAAAAATGCCACCCTATAGCATGTGCTCCGAGACCATGGACTATAGCCTGTCGCTTTTCAGTGATTTTCACCTTTTTTTCAAATCCTCCGAAACCGTGAAAAATGGCACCCTATAGCATGTGCTCCGAGACCATGGACTATAGCCTGTTGCTTTTCAGTGATTTTCACCTTTTTTCAAATCCTCCGAAATTGTGAAAAATGCCACCCTATAGCATGTGCTCCGAGACCATGGACTATAGCCTGTCGCTTTTCAGTGATTTTCACCTTTTTTTCAAATCCTCTGAAACCGTGAAAAATGGCACCCTTTAGCATGTGCTCCGAGACCATGGACTATAGCCTGTCGCGTTTCAGTTATTTTCACCTTTTTTTCAAATCCTCCGAAACCGTGAAAAATGGCACCCTATAGCATGTGCTCCGAGACCATGGACTATAGCCTGTCGCTTTTCAGTGATTTTCACCTTTTTTTCAAATCCTCCGAAACCGTGAAAAATACCACCCTGTAGCATGTGCTCCGAGACCATGGACTATAGCCTGTCGCTTTTCAGTCATTTTCACCTTTTTTTCAAATCCTCCGAAACCGTGAAAAATGGCACCCTATAGCATGTGCTCCGAGACCATGGACTATAGCCTGTCGCTTTTCAGTGATTTTCACCTTTTTTTCCAAATCCTCCGAAATTGTGAAAAATGCCACCCTATAGCATGTGCTCCGAGACCATGGACTATAGCCTGTCGCTTTTCAGTGATTTTCACCTTTTTTTCAAATCCTCCGAAACCGTGAAAAATGGCACCCTATAGCATGTGCTCCGAGACCATGGACTATAGCCTGTTGCTTTCCAGTGATTTTCACCTTTTTTCAAATCCTCCGAAATTGTGAAAAATGCCACCCTATAGCATGTGCTCCGAGACAATGGACTATAGCCTGTCGCTTTTCAGTGATTTTCACCTTTTTTTCAAATCCTCCGAAATTGTGAAAAATGCCACCCTATAGCATGTGCTCCGAGACCATGGACTATAGCCTGTCGCTTTTCAGTGATTTTCACCTTTTTTTCAAATCCTCTGAAACCGTGAAAAATGGCACCCTTTAGCATGTGCTCCGAGACCATGGACTATAGCCTGTCGCGTTTCAGTTATTTTCACCTTTTTTTCAAATCCTCCGAAACCGTGAAAAATGGCACCCTATAGCATGTGCTCCGAGACCATGGACTATAGCCTGTCGCTTTTCAGTGATTTTCACCTTTTTTTCAAATCCTCCGAAACCGTGAAAAAGGGCACCCTGTAGCATGTGCTCCGAGACCATGGACTATAGCCTGTCGCTTTTCAGTGATTTTCACCTTTTTTTCAAATCCTCCGAAACCGTGAAAAATGCCACCCTATAGCATGTGCTCCGAGACCATGGACTATAGCCTGTTGCTTTTCAGTGATTTTCACCTTTTTTTCAAATCCTCCGAAATTGTGAAAAATGCCACCTAATAGCATGTGCTCCGAGACCATGGACTATAGCCTGTCGCTTTTCAGTGATTTTCACCTTTTTTTCAAATCCTCCGAAACCGTGGAAAAATACCACCCTGTAGCATGTGCTCCGAGACCATGGACTATAGCCTGTTGCTTTTCAGTGATTTTCACCTTTTTTTCAAATCCTCCGAAATTGTGAAAAATGCCACCCTATAGCATGTGCTCCGAGACCATGGACTATAGCCTGTCGCTTTTCAGTGATTTTCACCTTTTTTTCAAATCCTCCGAAACCGTGAAAAATGGCACCCTATAGCATGTGCTCCGAGACCATGGACTATAGCCTGTTGCTTTTCAGTGATTTTCACCTTTTTTCAAATCCTCCGAAATTGTGAAAAATGCCACCCTATAGCATGTGCTCCGAGACCATGGACTATAGCCTGTCGCTTTTCAGTGATTTTCACCTTTTTTTCAAATCCTCTGAAACCGTGAAAAATGGCACCCTTTAGCATGTGCTCCGAGACCATGGACTATAGCCTGTCGCGTTTCAGTTATTTTCACCTTTTTTTCAAATCCTCCGAAACCGTGAAAAATGGCACCCTATAGCATGTGCTCCGAGACCATGGACTATAGCCTGTCGCTTTTCAGTGATTTTCACCTTTTTTTCAAATCCTCCGAAACCGTGAAAAATACCACCCTGTAGCATGTGCTCCGAGACCATGGACTATAGCCTGTCGCTTTTCAGTCATTTTCACCTTTTTTTCAAATCCTCCGAAACCGTGAAAAATGGCACCCTATAGCATGTGCTCCGAGACCATGGACTATAGCCTGTTGCTTTTCAGTGATTTTCACCTTTTTTCAAATCCTCCGAAATTGTGAAAAATGCCACCCTATAGCATGTGCTCCGAGACCATGGACTATAGCCTGTCGCTTTTCAGTGATTTTCACCTTTTTTTCAAATCCTCCGAAATTGTGAAAAATGCCACCCTATAGCATGTGCTCCGAGACCATGGACTATAGCCTGTCGCTTTTCAGTGATTTTCACCTTTTTTTCAAATCCTCTGAAACCGTGAAAAATGGCACCCTTTAGCATGTGCTCCGAGACCATGGACTATAGCCTGTCGCGTTTCAGTTATTTTCACCTTTTTTTCAAATCCTCCGAAACCGTGAAAAATGGCACCCTATAGCATGTGCTCCGAGACCATGGACTATAGCCTGTCGCTTTTCAGTGATTTTCACCTTTTTTTCAAATCCTCCGAAACCGTGAAAAAGGGCACCCTGTAGCATGTGCTCCGAGACCATGGACTATAGCCTGTCGCTTTTCAGTGATTTTCACCTTTTTTTCAAATCCTCCGAAACCGTGAAAAATGCCACCCTATAGCATGTGCTCCGAGACCATGGACTATAGCCTGTTGCTTTTCAGTGATTTTCACCTTTTTTTCAAATCCTCCGAAATTGTGAAAAATGCCACCTAATAGCATGTGCTCCGAGACCATGGACTATAGCCTGTCGCTTTTCAGTGATTTTCACCTTTTTTTCAAATCCTCCGAAACCGTGGAAAAATACCACCCTGTAGCATGTGCTCCGAGACCATGGACTATAGCCTGTTGCTTTTCAGTGATTTTCACCTTTTTTTCAAATCCTCCGAAATTGTGAAAAATGCCACCCTATAGCATGTGCTCCGAGACCATGGACTATAGCCTGTCGCTTTTCAGTGATTTTCACCTTTTTTTCAAATCCTCCGAAACCATGAAAAATGGCACCCTATAGCATGTGCTCCGAGACCATGGACTATAGCCTGTTGCTTTTCAGTGATTTTCACCTTTTTTTCAAATCCTCCGAAACCGTGAAAAATGGCACCCTATAGCATGTGCTCCGAGACCATGGACTATAGCCTGTCGCTTTTCAGTGATTTTCACCTTTTTTTCAAATCCTCCGAAACCGTGAAAAATGGCACCCTATAGCATGTGCTCCGAGACCATGGACTATAGCCTGTCGCTTTTCAGTGATTTTCACCTTTTTTTCCAAATCCTCCGAAATTGTGAAAAATGCCACCCTATAGCATGTGCTCCGAGACCATGGACTATAGCCTGTCGCTTTTCAGTGATTTTCACCTTTTTTTCAAATCCTCCGAAACCGTGAAAAATGGCACCCTATAGCATGTGCTCCGAGACCATGGACTATAGCCTGTTGCTTTTCAGTGATTTTCACCTTTTTTCAAATCCTCCGAAATTGTGAAAAATGCCACCCTATAGCATGTGCTCCGAGACCATGGACTATAGCCTGTCGCTTTTCAGTGATTTTCACCTTTTTTTCAAATCCTCTGAAACCGTGAAAAATGGCACCCTTTAGCATGTGCTCCGAGACCATGGACTATAGCCTGTCGCGTTTCAGTTATTTTCACCTTTTTTTCAAATCCTCCGAAACCGTGAAAAATGGCACCCTATAGCATGTGCTCCGAGACCATGGACTATAGCCTGTCGCTTTTCAGTGATTTTCACCTTTTTTTCAAATCCTCCGAAACCGTGAAAAATACCACCCTGTAGCATGTGCTCCGAGACCATGGACTATAGCCTGTCGCTTTTCAGTCATTTTCACCTTTTTTTCAAATCCTCCGAAACCGTGAAAAATGGCACCCTATAGCATGTGCTCCGAGACCATGGACTATAGCCTGTCGCTTTTCAGTGATTTTCACCTTTTTTTCCAAATCCTCCGAAATTGTGAAAAATGCCACCCTATAGCATGTGCTCCGAGACCATGGACTATAGCCTGTCGCTTTTCAGTGATTTTCACCTTTTTTTCAAATCCTCCGAAACCGTGAAAAATGGCACCCTATAGCATGTGCTCCGAGACCATGGACTATAGCCTGTTGCTTTCCAGTGATTTTCACCTTTTTTCAAATCCTCCGAAATTGTGAAAAATGCCACCCTATAGCATGTGCTCCGAGACAATGGACTATAGCCTGTCGCTTTTCAGTGATTTTCACCTTTTTTTCAAATCCTCCGAAATTGTGAAAAATGCCACCCTATAGCATGTGCTCCGAGACCATGGACTATAGCCTGTCGCTTTTCAGTGATTTTCACCTTTTTTTCAAATCCTCTGAAACCGTGAAAAATGGCACCCTTTAGCATGTGCTCCGAGACCATGGACTATAGCCTGTCGCGTTTCAGTTATTTTCACCTTTTTTTCAAATCCTCCGAAACCGTGAAAAATGGCACCCTATAGCATGTGCTCCGAGACCATGGACTATAGCCTGTCGCTTTTCAGTGATTTTCACCTTTTTTTCAAATCCTCCGAAACCGTGAAAAAGGGCACCCTGTAGCATGTGCTCCGAGACCATGGACTATAGCCTGTCGCTTTTCAGTGATTTTCACCTTTTTTTCAAATCCTCCGAAACCGTGAAAAATGCCACCCTATAGCATGTGCTCCGAGACCATGGACTATAGCCTGTTGCTTTTCAGTGATTTTCACCTTTTTTTCAAATCCTCCGAAATTGTGAAAAATGCCACCTAATAGCATGTGCTCCGAGACCATGGACTATAGCCTGTCGCTTTTCAGTGATTTTCACCTTTTTTTCAAATCCTCCGAAACCGTGGAAAAATACCACCCTGTAGCATGTGCTCCGAGACCATGGACTATAGCCTGTTGCTTTTCAGTGATTTTCACCTTTTTTTCAAATCCTCCGAAATTGTGAAAAATGCCACCCTATAGCATGTGCTCCGAGACCATGGACTATAGCCTGTCGCTTTTCAGTGATTTTCACCTTTTTTTCAAATCCTCCGAAACCATGAAAAATGGCACCCTATAGCATGTGCTCCGAGACCATGGACTATAGCCTGTTGCTTTTCAGTGATTTTCACCTTTTTTTCAAATCCTCCGAAACCGTGAAAAATGGCACCCTATAGCATGTGCTCCGAGACCATGGACTATAGCCTGTCGCTTTTCAGTGATTTTCACCTTTTTTTCAAATCCTCCGAAACCGTGAAAAATGGCACCCTATAGCATGTGCTCCGAGACCATGGACTATAGCCTGTCGCTTTTCAGTGATTTTCACCTTTTTTTCAAATCCTCCGAAACCGTGAAAAATGGCACCCTATAGCATGTGCTCCGAGACCATGGACTATAGCCTGTTGCTTTTCAGTGATTTTCACCTTTTTTCAAATCCTCCGAAATTGTGAAAAATGCCACCCTATAGCATGTGCTCCGAGACCATGGACTATAGCCTGTCGCTTTTCAGTGATTTTCACCTTTTTTTCAAATCCTCTGAAACCGTGAAAAATGGCACCCTTTAGCATGTGCTCCGAGACCATGGACTATAGCCTGTCGCGTTTCAGTTATTTTCACCTTTTTTTCAAATCCTCCGAAACCGTGAAAAATGGCACCCTATAGCATGTGCTCCGAGACCATGGACTATAGCCTGTCGCTTTTCAGTGATTTTCACCTTTTTTTCAAATCCTCCGAAACCGTGAAAAATACCACCCTGTAGCATGTGCTCCGAGACCATGGACTATAGCCTGTCGCTTTTCAGTCATTTTCACCTTTTTTTCAAATCCTCCGAAACCGTGAAAAATGGCACCCTATAGCATGTGCTCCGAGACCATGGACTATAGCCTGTCGCTTTTCAGTGATTTTCACCTTTTTTTCCAAATCCTCCGAAATTGTGAAAAATGCCACCCTATAGCATGTGCTCCGAGACCATGGACTATAGCCTGTCGCTTTTCAGTGATTTTCACCTTTTTTTCAAATCCTCCGAAACCGTGAAAAATGGCACCCTATAGCATGTGCTCCGAGACCATGGATTATAGCCTGTTGCTTTTCAGTGATTTTCACCTTTTTTTCAAATCCTCCGAAACCGTGAAAAATGGCACCCTATAGCATGTGCTCCGAGACCATGGACTATAGCCTGTTGCTTTTCAGTGATTTTCACCTTTTTTCAAATCCTCCGAAATTGTGAAAAATGCCACCCTATAGCATGTGCTCCGAGACCATGGACTATAGCCTGTCGCTTTTCAGTGATTTTCACCTTTTTTTCAAATCCTCTGAAACCGTGAAAAATGGCACCCTTTAGCATGTGCTCCGAGACCATGGACTATAGCCTGTCGCGTTTCAGTTATTTTCACCTTTTTTTCAAATCCTCCGAAACCGTGAAAAATGGCACCCTATAGCATGTGCTCCGAGACCATGGACTATAGGCTGTCGCTTTTCAGTGATTTTCACCTTTTTTTCAAATCCTCCGAAACCGTGAAAAATACCACCCTGTAGCATGTGCTCCGAGACCATGGACTATAGCCTGTCGCTTTTCAGTCATTTTCACCTTTTTTCCAAATCCTCCGAAACCGTGAAAAATGGCACCCTATAGCATGTGCTCCGAGACCATGGACTATAGCCTGTCGCTTTTCAGTGATTTTCACCTTTTTTTCCAAATCCTCCGAAATTGTGAAAAATGCCACCCTATAGCATGTGCTCCGAGACCATGGACTATAGCCTGTCGCTTTTCAGTGATTTTCACCTTTTTTTCAAATCCTCCGAAACCGTGAAAAATGGCACCCTATAGCATGTGCTCCGAGACCATGGATTATAGCCTGTTGCTTTTCAGTGATTTTCACCTTTTTTCAAATCCTCCGAAATTGTGAAAAATGCCACCCTATAGCATGTGCTCCGAGACCATGGACTATAGCCTGTCGCTTTTCAGTGATTTTCACCTTTTTTTCAAATCCTCCGAAATTGTGAAAAATGCCACCCTATAGCATGTGCTCCGAGACCATGGACTATAGCCTGTCGCTTTTCAGTGATTTTCACCTTTTTTTCAAATCCTCTGAAACCGTGAAAAATGGCACCCTTTAGCATGTGCTCCGAGACCATGGACTATAGCCTGTCGCGTTTCAGTTATTTTCACCTTTTTTTCAAATCCTCCGAAACCGTGAAAAATGGCACCCTATAGCATGTGCTCCGAGACCATGGACTATAGCCTGTCGCTTTTCAGTGATTTTCACCTTTTTTTCCAAATCCTCCGAAATTGTGAAAAATGCCACCCTATAGCATGTGCTCCGAGACCATGGACTATAGCCTGTCGCTTTTCAGTGATTTTCACCTTTTTTTCAAATCCTCCGAAACCGTGAAAAATGGCACCCTATAGCATGTGCTCCGAGACCATGGACTATAGCCTGTTGCTTTTCAGTGATTTTCACCTTTTTTCAAATCCTCCGAAATTGTGAAAAATGCCACCCTATAGCATGTGCTCCGAGACCATGGACTATAGCCTGTCGCTTTTCAGTGATTTTCACCTTTTTTTCAAATCCTCCGAAATTGTGAAAAATGCCACCCTATAGCATGTGCTCCGAGACCATGGACTATAGCCTGTCGCTTTTCAGTGATTTTCACCTTTTTTTCAAATCCTCTGAAACCGTGAAAAATGGCACCCTTTAGCATGTGCTCCGAGACCATGGACTATAGCCTGTCGCGTTTCAGTTATTTTCACCTTTTTTTCAAATCCTCCGAAACCGTGAAAAATGGCACCCTATAGCATGTGCTCCGAGACCATGGACTATAGCCTGTCGCTTTTCAGTGATTTTCACCTTTTTTTCAAATCCTCCGAAACCGTGAAAAAGGGCACCCTGTAGCATGTGCTCCGAGACCATGGACTATAGCCTGTCGCTTTTCAGTGATTTTCACCTTTTTTTCAAATCCTCTGAAACCGTGAAAAATGCCACCCTATAGCATGTGCTCCGAGACCATGGACTATAGCCTGTTGCTTTTCAGTGATTTTCACCTTTTTTTCAAATCCTCCGAAATTGTGAAAAATGCCACCTAATAGCATGTGCTCCGAGACCATGGACTATAGCCTGTCGCTTTTCAGTGATTTTCACCTTTTTTTCAAATCCTCCGAAACCGTGGAAAAATACCACCCTATAGCATGTGCTCCGAGACCATGGACTATAGCCTGTTGCTTTTCAGTGATTTTCACCTTTTTTTCAAATCCTCCGAAATTGTGAAAAATGCCACCCTATAGCATGTGCTCCGAGACCATGGACTATAGCCTGTTGCTTTTCAGTGATTTTCACCTTTTTTTCAAATCCTCCGAAACCGTGAAAAATGGCACCCTATAGCATGTGCTCCGAGACCATGGACTATAGCCTGTCGCTTTTCAGTGATTTTCACCTTTTTTTCCAAATCCTCCGAAATTGTGAAAAATGCCACCCTATAGCATGTGCTCCGAGACCATGGACTATAGCCTGTCGCTTTTCAGTGATTTTCACCTTTTTTTCAAATCCTCCGAAACCGTGAAAAATGGCACCCTATAGCATGTGCTCCGAGACCATGGACTATAGCCTGTTGCTTTTCAGTGATTTTCACCTTTTTTCAAATCCTCCGAAATTGTGAAAAATGCCACCCTATAGCATGTGCTCCGAGACCATGGACTATAGCCTGTCGCTTTTCAGTGATTTTCACCTTTTTTTCAAATCCTCTGAAACCGTGAAAAATGGCACCCTTTAGCATGTGCTCCGAGACCATGGACTATAGCCTGTCGCGTTTCAGTTATTTTCACCTTTTTTTCAAATCCTCCGAAACCGTGAAAAATGGCACCCTATAGCATGTGCTCCGAGACCATGGACTATAGCCTGTCGCTTTTCAGTGATTTTCACCTTTTTTTCAAATCCTCCGAAACCGTGAAAAATACCACCCTGTAGCATGTGCTCCGAGACCATGGACTATAGCCTGTCGCTTTTCAGTCATTTTCACCTTTTTTTCAAATCCTCCGAAACCGTGAAAAATGGCACCCTATAGCATGTGCTCCGAGACCATGGACTATAGCCTGTCGCTTTTCAGTGATTTTCACCTTTTTTTCCAAATCCTCCGAAATTGTGAAAAATGCCACCCTATAGCATGTGCTCCGAGACCATGGACTATAGCCTGTCGCTTTTCAGTGATTTTCACCTTTTTTTCAAATCCTCCGAAACCGTGAAAAATGGCACCCTATAGCATGTGCTCCGAGACCATGGATTATAGCCTGTTGCTTTTCAGTGATTTTCACCTTTTTTCAAATCCTCCGAAATTGTGAAAAATGCCACCCTATAGCATGTGCTCCGAGACCATGGACTATAGCCTGTCGCTTTTCAGTGATTTTCACCTTTTTTTCAAATCCTCCGAAATTGTGAAAAATGCCACCCTATAGCATGTGCTCCGAGACCATGGACTATAGCCTGTCGCTTTTCAGTGATTTTCACCTTTTTTTCAAATCCTCTGAAACCGTGAAAAATGGCACCCTTTAGCATGTGCTCCGAGACCATGGACTATAGCCTGTCGCGTTTCAGTTATTTTCACCTTTTTTTCAAATCCTCCGAAACCGTGAAAAATGGCACCCTATAGCATGTGCTCCGAGACCATGGACTATAGCCTGTCGCTTTTCAGTGATTTTCACCTTTTTTTCCAAATCCTCCGAAATTGTGAAAAATGCCACCCTATAGCATGTGCTCCGAGACCATGGACTATAGCCTGTCGCTTTTCAGTGATTTTCACCTTTTTTTCAAATCCTCCGAAACCGTGAAAAATGGCACCCTATAGCATGTGCTCCGAGACCATGGACTATAGCCTGTTGCTTTTCAGTGATTTTCACCTTTTTTCAAATCCTCCGAAATTGTGAAAAATGCCACCCTATAGCATGTGCTCCGAGACCATGGACTATAGCCTGTCGCTTTTCAGTGATTTTCACCTTTTTTTCAAATCCTCCGAAATTGTGAAAAATGCCACCCTATAGCATGTGCTCCGAGACCATGGACTATAGCCTGTCGCTTTTCAGTGATTTTCACCTTTTTTTCAAATCCTCTGAAACCGTGAAAAATGGCACCCTTTAGCATGTGCTCCGAGACCATGGACTATAGCCTGTCGCGTTTCAGTTATTTTCACCTTTTTTTCAAATCCTCCGAAACCGTGAAAAATGGCACCCTATAGCATGTGCTCCGAGACCATGGACTATAGCCTGTCGCTTTTCAGTGATTTTCACCTTTTTTTCAAATCCTCCGAAACCGTGAAAAAGGGCACCCTGTAGCATGTGCTCCGAGACCATGGACTATAGCCTGTCGCTTTTCAGTGATTTTCACCTTTTTTTCAAATCCTCTGAAACCGTGAAAAATGCCACCCTATAGCATGTGCTCCGAGACCATGGACTATAGCCTGTTGCTTTTCAGTGATTTTCACCTTTTTTTCAAATCCTCCGAAATTGTGAAAAATGCCACCTAATAGCATGTGCTCCGAGACCATGGACTATAGCCTGTCGCTTTTCAGTGATTTTCACCTTTTTTTCAAATCCTCCGAAACCGTGGAAAAATACCACCCTATAGCATGTGCTCCGAGACCATGGACTATAGCCTGTTGCTTTTCAGTGATTTTCACCTTTTTTTCAAATCCTCCGAAATTGTGAAAAATGCCACCCTATAGCATGTGCTCCGAGACCATGGACTATAGCCTGTTGCTTTTCAGTGATTTTCACCTTTTTTTCAAATCCTCCGAAACCGTGAAAAATGGCACCCTATAGCATGTGCTCCGAGACCATGGACTATAGCCTGTCGCTTTTCAGTGATTTTCACCTTTTTTTCCAAATCCTCCGAAATTGTGAAAAATGCCACCCTATAGCATGTGCTCCGAGACCATGGACTATAGCCTGTCGCTTTTCAGTGATTTTCACCTTTTTTTCAAATCCTCCGAAACCGTGAAAAATGGCACCCTATAGCATGTGCTCCGAGACCATGGACTATAGCCTGTTGCTTTTCAGTGATTTTCACCTTTTTTCAAATCCTCCGAAATTGTGAAAAATGCCACCCTATAGCATGTGCTCCGAGACCATGGACTATAGCCTGTCGCTTTTCAGTGATTTTCACCTTTTTTTCAAATCCTCTGAAACCGTGAAAAATGGCACCCTTTAGCATGTGCTCCGAGACCATGGACTATAGCCTGTCGCGTTTCAGTTATTTTCACCTTTTTTTCAAATCCTCCGAAACCGTGAAAAATGGCACCCTATAGCATGTGCTCCGAGACCATGGACTATAGCCTGTCGCTTTTCAGTGATTTTCACCTTTTTTTCAAATCCTCCGAAACCGTGAAAAATACCACCCTGTAGCATGTGCTCCGAGACCATGGACTATAGCCTGTCGCTTTTCAGTCATTTTCACCTTTTTTTCAAATCCTCCGAAACCGTGAAAAATGGCACCCTATAGCATGTGCTCCGAGACCATGGACTATAGCCTGTCGCTTTTCAGTGATTTTCACCTTTTTTTCCAAATCCTCCGAAATTGTGAAAAATGCCACCCTATAGCATGTGCTCCGAGACCATGGACTATAGCCTGTCGCTTTTCAGTGATTTTCACCTTTTTTTCAAATCCTCCGAAACCGTGAAAAATGGCACCCTATAGCATGTGCTCCGAGACCATGGACTATAGCCTGTTGCTTTCCAGTGATTTTCACCTTTTTTCAAATCCTCCGAAATTGTGAAAAATGCCACCCCATAGCATGTGCTCCGAGACAATGGACTATAGCCTGTCGCTTTTCAGTGATTTTCACCTTTTTTTCAAATCCTCCGAAATTGTGAAAAATGCCACCCTATAGCATGTGCTCCGAGACCATGGACTATAGCCTGTCGCTTTTCAGTGATTTTCACCTTTTTTTCAAATCCTCTGAAACCGTGAAAAATGGCACCCTTTAGCATGTGCTCCGAGACCATGGACTATAGCCTGTCGCGTTTCAGTTATTTTCACCTTTTTTTCAAATCCTCCGAAACCGTGAAAAATGGCACCCTATAGCATGTGCTCCGAGACCATGGACTATAGCCTGTCGCTTTTCAGTGATTTTCACCTTTTTTTCAAATCCTCCGAAACCGTGAAAAAGGGCACCCTGTAGCATGTGCTCCGAGACCATGGACTATAGCCTGTCGCGTTTCAGTGATTTTCACCTTTTTTTCAAATCCTCCGAAACCGTGAAAAATGCCACCCTATAGCATGTGCTCCGAGACCATGGACTATAGCCTGTTGCTTTTCAGTGATTTTCACCTTTTTTTCAAATCCTCCGAAATTGTGAAAAATGCCACCTAATAGCATGTGCTCCGAGACCATGGACTATAGCCTGTCGCTTTTCAGTGATTTTCACCTTTTTTTCAAATCCTCCGAAACCGTGGAAAAATACCACCCTGTAGCATGTGCTCCGAGACCATGGACTATAGCCTGTTGCTTTTCAGTGATTTTCACCTTTTTTTCAAATCCTCCGAAATTGTGAAAAATGCCACCCTATAGCATGTGCTCCGAGACCATGGACTATAGCCTGTCGCTTTTCAGTGATTTTCACCTTTTTTTCAAATCCTCCGAAACCATGAAAAATGGCACCCTATAGCATGTGCTCCGAGACCATGGACTATAGCCTGTTGCTTTTCAGTGATTTTCACCTTTTTTTCAAATCCTCCGAAACCGTGAAAAATGGCACCCTATAGCATGTGCTCCGAGACCATGGACTATAGCCTGTCGCTTTTCAGTGATTTTCACCTTTTTTTCAAATCCTCCGAAACCGTGAAAAATGGCACCCTATAGCATGTGCTCCGAGACCATGGACTATAGCCTGTCGCTTTTCAGTGATTTTCACCTTTTTTTCCAAATCCTCCGAAATTGTGAAAAATGCCACCCTATAGCATGTGCTCCGAGACCATGGACTATAGCCTGTCGCTTTTCAGTGATTTTCACCTTTTTTTCAAATCCTCCGAAACCGTGAAAAATGGCACCCTATAGCATGTGCTCCGAGACCATGGACTATAGCCTGTTGCTTTTCAGTGATTTTCACCTTTTTTCAAATCCTCCGAAATTGTGAAAAATGCCACCCTATAGCATGTGCTCCGAGACCATGGACTATAGCCTGTCGCTTTTCAGTGATTTTCACCTTTTTTTCAAATCCTCTGAAACCGTGAAAAATGGCACCCTTTAGCATGTGCTCCGAGACCATGGACTATAGCCTGTCGCGTTTCAGTTATTTTCACCTTTTTTTCAAATCCTCCGAAACCGTGAAAAATGGCACCCTATAGCATGTGCTCCGAGACCATGGACTATAGCCTGTCGCTTTTCAGTGATTTTCACCTTTTTTTCAAATCCTCCGAAACCGTGAAAAATACCACCCTGTAGCATGTGCTCCGAGACCATGGACTATAGCCTGTCGCTTTTCAGTCATTTTCACCTTTTTTTCAAATCCTCCGAAACCGTGAAAAATGGCACCCTATAGCATGTGCTCCGAGACCATGGACTATAGCCTGTCGCTTTTCAGTGATTTTCACCTTTTTTTCCAAATCCTCCGAAATTGTGAAAAATGCCACCCTATAGCATGTGCTCCGAGACCATGGACTATAGCCTGTCGCTTTTCAGTGATTTTCACCTTTTTTTCAAATCCTCCGAAACCGTGAAAAATGGCACCCTATAGCATGTGCTCCGAGACCATGGACTATAGCCTGTTGCTTTTCAGTGATTTTCACCTTTTTTCAAATCCTCCGAAATTGTGAAAAATGCCACCCTATAGCATGTGCTCCGAGACCATGGACTATAGCCTGTCGCTTTTCAGTGATTTTCACCTTTTTTTCAAATCCTCTGAAACCGTGAAAAATGGCACCCTTTAGCATGTGCTCCGAGACCATGGACTATAGCCTGTCGCTTTTCAGTGATTTTCACCTTTTTTTCAAATCCTCTGAAACCGTGAAAAATGGCACCCTTTAGCATGTGCTCCGAGACCATGGACTATAGCCTGTCGCGTTTCAGTTATTTTCACCTTTTTTTCAAATCCTCCGAAACCGTGAAAAATGGCACCCTATAGCATGTGCTCCGAGACCATGGACTATAGCCTGTCGCTTTTCAGTGATTTTCACCTTTTTTTCCAAATCCTCCGAAATTGTGAAAAATGCCACCCTATAGAGACACACGGGGACTACAAATTTCACGCCCCCAAATGAGACAGCGGCCCCACTTCTGGTCCGTTAGACCAGTGTACTGCATGCCAGCCCATAGAAGTCAATTGAAATTCCACTGTAGTTAGCCTACTTTTAAAATAATACAACATGAACTGAAGACTATATTGATTTGAATAAAAATATGTTTCCAAATGTATGAAGTGTCTTTGTCAACATATTTTTTTGTTTTCTCAATAGATGACTTGTTTCACATTTAATTTACCACTTGAATGAGTTACCCATAATGTTAACGGAGCAGAGCTGAGTTGACAGACTGATTACCTGTCGCTTATAAGTGACGTTCCAAGCGCCGCCGAGTTTGAAGATACATTATCCGTATTTGTGGTAGCCTGGTTAATAAACCAGACCGAATCAGCCGTTGGCAAAAAAAAGTTGCCTACCAGCGGATTACAGTGTTGTGTGATATTAGTCTGGCTTATTAGCCAGGCTATATTTGTGGTGCATGGTGTGAACATGCAGGCGTATATGAATTCTTTACCTGCCGCGGAGCTCCGACGGTACAAAGAAAAAATAAAAGTTGTTGGATTATCAATTTGTCCATATGATTTGCCTAAAAGTAGTTGGGAAAATGACCCAACTAAATGGCCAGGAGTGACATATCCAGATATTGTCAACTATCTAGTGGATTCTCCAGGTTTATAGATAATAAAATATCAATTAGAATCTATCTTATTTATTACAGTTTTAATACATATTAATATATGGGCTATTTATTTATATAGCCGATATATTGCAATTTCACGGGAATTGGGAGCTTCATGAAGAATAATATAATACATTACTTTTCAGGCAGTCAATTTCAGTCTGTGTAATCCTATATAGCAGCATATGCTCCTCAGATGATTTTGCCTGACTTCTTGATATTGTCAATCTATATCATATTCAGTAGGATTAATGGTTCACATGACGCTCGTCCTTCACGTGCGTCGTGGCGTGACTTGCTTTGTTTTGAGCGCCTGGCTAAGTTATGTGCATTTGTAAACGTTCAGATTTCAAATAGCCTATAAAGTGCTCACCCCCGGGGACACGGATGTTAGAATTTTGAACGGGCTGCTATTAACACCCGTGCATCCCGTATTGTTCAAGAAAATGCATTTTAATCCGATCGGTGACCATTTTCTATAAAGGTTATAATAATGCATGAGTGCAATACACCTCCCAACCGATAAGGGCACGTATTGAAAGCATATAGCGAAAAAATTAGAAATTGGCCAGCCGTCGGATAAAAATGCTTTTTATTGAACAATATAAGGACTACACGGGTGCTAATAAACGTGCAAATGTATAACATCCGTAGCTCCGGGGGTGAGCACTTTATATTTGAAATCTGAACGCTCATGTACACTTAAACGTTGTAAATGTAGCAAGGCACTAAAGACAGGGTGAAGTTGCGTCATGACTGACTATCATAAATTTCAAGGCTATTTTCACTGTGACATATACCTTCATAAGCTTCACTTGAATACTTAATTTCCACCACTTGTGGAGTTCACAAACTTCTTCTGGATGGTTTCACAGATTTTTTACTAGTGGATGGGTGCAACCATTTCTGTCTCTTTTCATGATCAGCTGGAAGTTGATGAAACATATCAAGTCTGGGGTTTTTTCTTTGTTGTTTTTACAAAGAGGAACGCAGCACACTTGAGGCATGATGAAGACTGGCCGTTTAACCGTTTACAACGCTGGACTCTGTCGTGGTCGCTCGATCCGTCGCTGGGGAATGCCGCATCTAGCGGTATTTATAAGGATTAATGCGTGACGTACAAATCATACGTCAGGGAAACTTCAATATATCCGATGCTAGCAGTCTTTACAATCTTATGGAGTATATTATAGTACATTGTGGGTTGTATATTGAGATGGCAGGTATATGACATTAAAAAGGACAAATAAAACATATGGGACACATTATTCGAACACAAAATAAATCGCTACAGCCTCAGTAATGAACCAGTGAAATAAGGGTATTTTATGATGCCTCTCATAGGGATTGCATTGGCAGCTGCAGTACACAGTTGAAACGGACCAGAAGTGGGGACGCTGTCTCATTTGGGGGCGTGGAATTTGTAGTCCCCGTGTGTCTCTATAGAGCGTCGCAGTCCCGCCTCCTACCCGGGACCAGGAAATGAAATCCAATGCATTATTCTCATAGACATTTCGTAAAGTATTTATTTAAAGACGGTTACGCCGCGGACAAAGCCAACTCGAGTCGTGACAACTCATGACAACACAAACAATATTTTGGACCAAACAAATAATTAGAAAGAAGAAAAACAACAAAAAAAGTGTTGTAACCTGCCGTTTTTTTCTTCTTTCTAATTATTTGTTTGGTCCAAAATATTGTTTGTGTTGTCATGAGTTGTCACGACTCGAGTTGGCTTTGTCCGCGGCGTAACCGTCTTTAAATAAATACTTTACGAAATGTCTATGAGAATAATGCATTGGATTTCATTTCCTGGTCCCGGGTAGGAGGCGGGACTGCGACGCTCTATAGCATGTGCTCCGAGACCATGGACTATAGCCTGTCGCTTTTCAGTGATTTTCACCTTTTTTTCAAATCCTCCGAAACCGTGAAAAATGGCACCCTATAGCATGTGCTCCGAGACCATGGACTATAGCCTGTTGCTTTTCAGTGATTTTCACCTTTTTTCAAATCCTCCGAAATTGTGAAAAATGCCACCCTATAGCATGTGCTCCGAGACCATGGACTATAGCCTGTCGCTTTTCAGTGATTTTCACCTTTTTTTCAAATCCTCCGAAATTGTGAAAAATGCCACCCTATAGCATGTGCTCCGAGACCATGGACTATAGCCTGTCGCTTTTCAGTGATTTTCACCTTTTTTTCAAATCCTCTGAAACCGTGAAAAATGGCACCCTTTAGCATGTGCTCCGAGACCATGGACTATAGCCTGTCGCGTTTCAGTTATTTTCACCTTTTTTTCAAATCCTCCGAAACCGTGAAAAATGGCACCCTATAGCATGTGCTCCGAGACCATGGACTATAGCCTGTCGCTTTTCAGTGATTTTCACCTTTTTTTCAAATCCTCCGAAACCGTGAAAAAGGGCACCCTGTAGCATGTGCTCCGAGACCATGGACTATAGCCTGTCGCTTTTCAGTGATTTTCACCTTTTTTTCAAATCCTCCGAAACCGTGAAAAATGCCACCCTATAGCATGTGCTCCGAGACCATGGACTATAGCCTGTTGCTTTTCAGTGATTTTCACCTTTTTTTCAAATCCTCCGAAATTGTGAAAAATGCCACCTAATAGCATGTGCTCCGAGACCATGGACTATAGCCTGTCGCTTTTCAGTGATTTTCACCTTTTTTTCAAATCCTCCGAAACCGTGGAAAAATACCACCCTGTAGCATGTGCTCCGAGACCATGGACTATAGCCTGTTGCTTTTCAGTGATTTTCACCTTTTTTTCAAATCCTCCGAAACCGTGAAAAATGGCACCCTATAGCATGTGCTCCGAGACCATGGACTATAGCCTGTCGCTTTTCAGTGATTTTCACCTTTTTTTCAAATCCTCCGAAACCGTGAAAAATGGCACCCTATAGCATGTGCTCCGAGACCATGGACTATAGCCTGTCGCTTTTCAGTGATTTTCACCTTTTTTTCCAAATCCTCCGAAATTGTGAAAAATGCCACCCTATAGCATGTGCTCCGAGACCATGGACTATAGCCTGTCGCTTTTCAGTGATTTTCACCTTTTTTTCAAATCCTCCGAAACCGTGAAAAATGGCACCCTATAGCATGTGCTCCGAGACCATGGACTATAGCCTGTCGCTTTTCAGTGATTTTCACCTTTTTTTCCAAATCCTCCGAAATTGTGAAAAATGCCACCCTATAGCATGTGCTCCGAGACCATGGACTATAGCCTGTCGCTTTTCAGTGATTTTCACCTTTTTTTCAAATCCTCCGAAATTGTGAAAAATGCCACCTAATAGCATGTGCTCCGAGACCATGGACTATAGCCTGTCGCTTTTCAGTGATTTTCACCTTTTTTTCAAATCCTCCGAAACCGTGGAAAAATACCACCCTGTAGCATGTGCTCCGAGACCATGGACTATAGCCTGTTGCTTTTCAGTGATTTTCACCTTTTTTTCAAATCCTCCGAAATTGTGAAAAATGCCACCCTATAGCATGTGCTCCGAGACCATGGACTATAGCCTGTCGCTTTTCAGTGATTTTCACCTTTTTTTCAAATCCTCCGAAACCATGAAAAATGGCACCCTATAGCATGTGCTCCGAGACCATGGACTATAGCCTGTTGCTTTTCAGTGATTTTCACCTTTTTTTCAAATCCTCCGAAACCGTGAAAAATGGCACCCTATAGCATGTGCTCCGAGACCATGGACTATAGCCTGTCGCTTTTCAGTGATTTTCACCTTTTTTTCAAATCCTCCGAAACCGTGAAAAATGGCACCCTATAGCATGTGCTCCGAGACCATGGACTATAGCCTGTTGCTTTTCAGTGATTTTCACCTTTTTTTCAAATCCTCCGAAATTGTGAAAAATGCCACCCTATAGCATGTGCTCCGAGACCATGGACTATAGCCTGTCGCTTTTCAGTGATTTTCACCTTTTTTTCAAATCCTCCGAAACCGTGGAAAAATGGCACCCTTTAGCATGTGCTCCGAGACCATGGACTATAGCCTGTTGCTTTTCAGTGATTTTCACCTTTTTTTCAAATCCTCCGAAATTGTGAAAAATGCCACCCTATAGCATGTGCTCCGAGACCATGGACTATAGCCTGTCGCTTTTCAGTGATTTTCACCTTTTTTTCAAATCCTCCGAAACCATGAAAAATGGCACCCTATAGCATGTGCTCCGAGACCATGGACTATAGCCTGTTGCTTTTCAGTGATTTTCACCTTTTTTTCAAATCCTCCGAAACCGTGAAAAATGGCACCCTATAGCATGTGCTCCGAGACCATGGACTATAGCCTGTCGCTTTTCAGTGATTTTCACCTTTTTTTCAAATCCTCCGAAACCGTGAAAAATGCCACCCTATAGCATGTGCTCCGAGACCATGGACTATAGCCTGTCGCTTTTCAGTGATTTTCACCTTTTTTTCAAATCCTCCGAAACCGTGAAAAATGGCACCCTATAGCATGTGCTCCGAGACCATGGACTATAGCCTGTTGCTTTTCAGTGATTTTCACCTTTTTTCAAATCCTCCGAAATTGTGAAAAATGCCACCCTATAGCATGTGCTCCGAGACCATGGACTATAGCCTGTCGCTTTTCAGTGATTTTCACCTTTTTTTCAAATCCTCTGAAACCGTGAAAAATGGCACCCTTTAGCATGTGCTCCGAGACCATGGACTATAGCCTGTCGCGTTTCAGTTATTTTCACCTTTTTTTCAAATCCTCCGAAACCGTGAAAAATGGCACCCTATAGCATGTGCTCCGAGACCATGGACTATAGCCTGTCGCTTTTCAGTGATTTTCACCTTTTTTTCAAATCCTCCGAAACCGTGAAAAATACCACCCTGTAGCATGTGCTCCGAGACCATGGACTATAGCCTGTCGCTTTTCAGTCATTTTCACCTTTTTTTCAAATCCTCCGAAACCGTGAAAAATGGCACCCTATAGCATGTGCTCCGAGACCATGGACTATAGCCTGTCGCTTTTCAGTGATTTTCACCTTTTTTTTCCAAATCCTCCGAAATTGTGAAAAATGCCACCCTATAGCATGTGCTCCGAGACCATGGACTATAGCCTGTCGCTTTTCAGTGATTTTCACCTTTTTTTCAAATCCTCCGAAACCGTGAAAAATGGCACCCTATAGCATGTGCTCCGAGACCATGGACTATAGCCTGTTGCTTTTCAGTGATTTTCACCTTTTTTCAAATCCTCCGAAATTGTGAAAAATGCCACCCTATAGCATGTGCTCCGAGACCATGGACTATAGCCTGTCGCTTTTCAGTGATTTTCACCTTTTTTTCAAATCCTCCGAAATTGTGAAAAATGCCACCCTATAGCATGTGCTCCGAGACCATGGACTATAGCCTGTCGCTTTTCAGTGATTTTCACCTTTTTTTCAAATCCTCTGAAACCGTGAAAAATGGCACCCTTTAGCATGTGCTCCGAGACCATGGACTATAGCCTGTCGCTTTTCAGTCATTTTCACCTTTTTTTCAAATCCTCCGAAACCGTGAAAAATGGCACCCTATAGCATGTGCTCCGAGACCATGGACTATAGCCTGTCGCTTTTCAGTGATTTTCACCTTTTTTTTCCAAATCCTCCGAAATTGTGAAAAATGCCACCCTATAGCATGTGCTCCGAGACCATGGACTATAGCCTGTCGCTTTTCAGTGATTTTCACCTTTTTTTCAAATCCTCCGAAACCGTGAAAAATGGCACCCTATAGCATGTGCTCCGAGACCATGGACTATAGCCTGTTGCTTTTCAGTGATTTTCACCTTTTTTCAAATCCTCCGAAATTGTGAAAAATGCCACCCTATAGCATGTGCTCCGAGACCATGGACTATAGCCTGTCGCTTTTCAGTGATTTTCACCTTTTTTTCAAATCCTCCGAAATTGTGAAAAATGCCACCCTATAGCATGTGCTCCGAGACCATGGACTATAGCCTGTCGCTTTTCAGTGATTTTCACCTTTTTTTCAAATCCTCTGAAACCGTGAAAAATGGCACCCTTTAGCATGTGCTCCGAGACCATGGACTATAGCCTGTCGCGTTTCAGTTATTTTCACCTTTTTTTCAAATCCTCCGAAACCGTGAAAAATGGCACCCTATAGCATGTGCTCCGAGACCATGGACTATAGCCTGTCGCTTTTCAGTGATTTTCACCTTTTTTTCCAAATCCTCCGAAATTGTGAAAAATGCCACCCTATAGCATGTGCTCCGAGACCATGGACTATAGCCTGTCGCTTTTCAGTGATTTTCACCTTTTTTTCAAATCCTCTGAAACCGTGAAAAATGGCACCCTTTAGCATGTGCTCCGAGACCATGGACTATAGCCTGTCGCGTTTCAGTTATTTTCACCTTTTTTTCAAATCCTCCGAAACCGTGAAAAATGGCACCCTATAGCATGTGCTCCGAGACCATGGACTATAGCCTGTTGCTTTTCAGTGATTTTCACCTTTTTTCAAATCCTCCGAAATTGTGAAAAATGCCACCCTATAGCATGTGCTCCGAGACAATGGACTATAGCCTGTCGCTTTTCAGTGATTTTCACCTTTTTTTCAAATCCTCCGAAATTGTGAAAAATGCCACCCTATAGCATGTGCTCCGAGACCATGGACTATAGCCTGTCGCTTTTCAGTGATTTTCACCTTTTTTTCAAATCCTCTGAAACCGTGAAAAATGGCACCCTTTAGCATGTGCTCCGAGACCATGGACTATAGCCTGTCGCGTTTCAGTTATTTTCACCTTTTTTTCAAATCCTCCGAAACCGTGAAAAATGGCACCCTATAGCATGTGCTCCGAGACCATGGACTATAGCCTGTCGCTTTTCAGTGATTTTCACCTTTTTTTCAAATCCTCCGAAACCGTGAAAAAGGGCACCCTGTAGCATGTGCTCCGAGACCATGGACTATAGCCTGTCGCTTTTCAGTGATTTTCACCTTTTTTTCAAATCCTCCGAAATTGTGAAAAATGCCACCTAATAGCATGTGCTCCGAGACCATGGACTATAGCCTGTCGCTTTTCAGTGATTTTCACCTTTTTTTCAAATCCTCCGAAACCGTGGAAAAATACCACCCTGTAGCATGTGCTCCGAGACCATGGACTATAGCCTGTTGCTTTTCAGTGATTTTCACCTTTTTTTCAAATCCTCCGAAATTGTGAAAAATGCCACCCTATAGCATGTGCTCCGAGACCATGGACTATAGCCTGTCGCTTTTCAGTGATTTTCACCTTTTTTTCAAATCCTCCGAAACCATGAAAAATGGCACCCTATAGCATGTGCTCCGAGACCATGGACTATAGCCTGTTGCTTTTCAGTGATTTTCACCTTTTTTTCAAATCCTCCGAAACCGTGAAAAATGGCACCCTATAGCATGTGCTCCGAGACCATGGACTATAGCCTGTCGCTTTTCAGTGATTTTCACCTTTTTTTCAAATCCTCCGAAACCGTGAAAAATGGCACCCTATAGCATGTGCTCCGAGACCATGGACTATAGCCTGTCGCTTTTCAGTGATTTTCACCTTTTTTTCCAAATCCTCCGAAATTGTGAAAAATGCCACCCTATAGCATGTGCTCCGAGACCATGGACTATAGCCTGTCGCTTTTCAGTGATTTTCACCTTTTTTTCAAATCCTCCGAAACCGTGAAAAATGGCACCCTATAGCATGTGCTCCGAGACCATGGACTATAGCCTGTTGCTTTTCAGTGATTTTCACCTTTTTTCAAATCCTCCGAAATTGTGAAAAATGCCACCCTATAGCATGTGCTCCGAGACCATGGACTATAGCCTGTCGCTTTTCAGTGATTTTCACCTTTTTTTCAAATCCTCTGAAACCGTGAAAAATGGCACCCTTTAGCATGTGCTCCGAGACCATGGACTATAGCCTGTCGCGTTTCAGTTATTTTCACCTTTTTTTCAAATCCTCCGAAACCGTGAAAAATGGCACCCTATAGCATGTGCTCCGAGACCATGGACTATAGCCTGTCGCTTTTCAGTGATTTTCACCTTTTTTTCAAATCCTCCGAAACCGTGAAAAATGGCACCCTATAGCATGTGCTCCGAGACCATGGACTATAGCCTGTCGCTTTTCAGTGATTTTCACCTTTTTTTCCAAATCCTCCGAAATTGTGAAAAATGCCACCCTATAGCATGTGCTCCGAGACCATGGACTATAGCCTGTCGCTTTTCAGTGATTTTCACCTTTTTTTCAAATCCTCCGAAACCGTGAAAAATGGCACCCTATAGCATGTGCTCCGAGACCATGGACTATAGCCTGTTGCTTTTCAGTGATTTTCACCTTTTTTCAAATCCTCCGAAATTGTGAAAAATGCCACCCTATAGCATGTGCTCCGAGACCATGGACTATAGCCTGTCGCTTTTCAGTGATTTTCACCTTTTTTTCAAATCCTCTGAAACCGTGAAAAATGGCACCCTTTAGCATGTGCTCCGAGACCATGGACTATAGCCTGTCGCGTTTCAGTTATTTTCACCTTTTTTTCAAATCCTCCGAAACCGTGAAAAATGGCACCCTATAGCATGTGCTCCGAGACCATGGACTATAGCCTGTCGCTTTTCAGTGATTTTCACCTTTTTTTCCAAATCCTCCGAAATTGTGAAAAATGCCACCCTATAGCATGTGCTCCGAGACCATGGACTATAGCCTGTCGCTTTTCAGTGATTTTCACCTTTTTTTCAAATCCTCTGAAACCGTGAAAAATGGCACCCTTTAGCATGTGCTCCGAGACCATGGACTATAGCCTGTCGCGTTTCAGTTATTTTCACCTTTTTTTCAAATCCTCCGAAACCGTGAAAAATGGCACCCTATAGCATGTGCTCCGAGACCATGGACTATAGCCTGTTGCTTTTCAGTGATTTTCACCTTTTTTCAAATCCTCCGAAATTGTGAAAAATGCCACCCTATAGCATGTGCTCCGAGACAATGGACTATAGCCTGTCGCTTTTCAGTGATTTTCACCTTTTTTTCAAATCCTCCGAAATTGTGAAAAATGCCACCCTATAGCATGTGCTCCGAGACCATGGACTATAGCCTGTCGCTTTTCAGTGATTTTCACCTTTTTTTCAAATCCTCTGAAACCGTGAAAAATGGCACCCTTTAGCATGTGCTCCGAGACCATGGACTATAGCCTGTCGCGTTTCAGTTATTTTCACCTTTTTTTCAAATCCTCCGAAACCGTGAAAAATGGCACCCTATAGCATGTGCTCCGAGACCATGGACTATAGCCTGTCGCTTTTCAGTGATTTTCACCTTTTTTTCAAATCCTCCGAAACCGTGAAAAAGGGCACCCTGTAGCATGTGCTCCGAGACCATGGACTATAGCCTGTCGCTTTTCAGTGATTTTCACCTTTTTTTCAAATCCTCCGAAATTGTGAAAAATGCCACCTAATAGCATGTGCTCCGAGACCATGGACTATAGCCTGTCGCTTTTCAGTGATTTTCACCTTTTTTTCAAATCCTCCGAAACCGTGGAAAAATACCACCCTGTAGCATGTGCTCCGAGACCATGGACTATAGCCTGTTGCTTTTCAGTGATTTTCACCTTTTTTTCAAATCCTCCGAAATTGTGAAAAATGCCACCCTATAGCATGTGCTCCGAGACCATGGACTATAGCCTGTCGCTTTTCAGTGATTTTCACCTTTTTTTCAAATCCTCCGAAACCATGAAAAATGGCACCCTATAGCATGTGCTCCGAGACCATGGACTATAGCCTGTTGCTTTTCAGTGATTTTCACCTTTTTTTCAAATCCTCCGAAACCGTGAAAAATGGCACCCTATAGCATGTGCTCCGAGACCATGGACTATAGCCTGTCGCTTTTCAGTGATTTTCACCTTTTTTTCAAATCCTCCGAAACCGTGAAAAATGGCACCCTATAGCATGTGCTCCGAGACCATGGACTATAGCCTGTCGCTTTTCAGTGATTTTCACCTTTTTTTCCAAATCCTCCGAAATTGTGAAAAATGCCACCCTATAGCATGTGCTCCGAGACCATGGACTATAGCCTGTCGCTTTTCAGTGATTTTCACCTTTTTTTCAAATCCTCCGAAACCGTGAAAAATGGCACCCTATAGCATGTGCTCCGAGACCATGGACTATAGCCTGTTGCTTTTCAGTGATTTTCACCTTTTTTCAAATCCTCCGAAATTGTGAAAAATGCCACCCTATAGCATGTGCTCCGAGACCATGGACTATAGCCTGTCGCTTTTCAGTGATTTTCACCTTTTTTTCAAATCCTCTGAAACCGTGAAAAATGGCACCCTTTAGCATGTGCTCCGAGACCATGGACTATAGCCTGTCGCGTTTCAGTTATTTTCACCTTTTTTTCAAATCCTCCGAAACCGTGAAAAATGGCACCCTATAGCATGTGCTCCGAGACCATGGACTATAGCCTGTCGCTTTTCAGTGATTTTCACCTTTTTTTCAAATCCTCCGAAACCGTGAAAAATGGCACCCTATAGCATGTGCTCCGAGACCATGGACTATAGCCTGTCGCTTTTCAGTGATTTTCACCTTTTTTTCCAAATCCTCCGAAATTGTGAAAAATGCCACCCTATAGCATGTGCTCCGAGACCATGGACTATAGCCTGTCGCTTTTCAGTGATTTTCACCTTTTTTTCAAATCCTCCGAAACCGTGAAAAATGGCACCCTATAGCATGTGCTCCGAGACCATGGACTATAGCCTGTTGCTTTTCAGTGATTTTCACCTTTTTTCAAATCCTCCGAAATTGTGAAAAATGCCACCCTATAGCATGTGCTCCGAGACCATGGACTATAGCCTGTCGCTTTTCAGTGATTTTCACCTTTTTTTCAAATCCTCTGAAACCGTGAAAAATGGCACCCTTTAGCATGTGCTCCGAGACCATGGACTATAGCCTGTCGCGTTTCAGTTATTTTCACCTTTTTTTCAAATCCTCCGAAACCGTGAAAAATGGCACCCTATAGCATGTGCTCCGAGACCATGGACTATAGCCTGTCGCTTTTCAGTGATTTTCACCTTTTTTTCAAATCCTCCGAAACCGTGAAAAATACCACCCTGTAGCATGTGCTCCGAGACCATGGACTATAGCCTGTCGCTTTTCAGTCATTTTCACCTTTTTTTCAAATCCTCCGAAACCGTGAAAAATGGCACCCTATAGCATGTGCTCCGAGACCATGGACTATAGCCTGTCGCTTTTCAGTGATTTTCACCTTTTTTTCAAATCCTCCGAAACCGTGAAAAATGCCACCCTGTAGCATGTGCTCCGAGACCATGGACTATAGCCTGTCGCTTTTCAGTGATTTTCACCTTTTTTTTAAATCCTCCGAAACCGTGAAAAATGCCACCCTATAGCATGTGCTCCGAGACCATGGACTATAGCCTGTCGCTTTTCAGTGATTTTCACCTTTTTTTCAAATCCTCCGAAACCGTGGAAAAATACCACCCTGTAGCATGTGCTCCGAGACCATGGACTATAGCCTGTTGCTTTTCAGTGATTTTCACCTTTTTTTCAAATCCTCCGAAATTGTGAAAAATGCCACCCTATAGCATGTGCTCCGAGACCATGGACTATAGCCTGTCGCTTTTCAGTGATTTTCACCTTTTTTTCAAATCCTCCGAAACCATGAAAAATGGCACCCTATAGCATGTGCTCCGAGACCATGGACTATAGCCTGTTGCTTTTCAGTGATTTTCACCTTTTTTTCAAATCCTCCGAAACCGTGAAAAATGGCACCCTATAGCATGTGCTCCGAGACCATGGACTATAGCCTGTCGCTTTTCAGTGATTTTCACCTTTTTTTCAAATCCTCCGAAACCGTGAAAAATGGCACCCTATAGCATGTGCTCCGAGACCATGGACTATAGCCTGTCGCTTTTCAGTGATTTTCACCTTTTTTTCCAAATCCTCCGAAATTGTGAAAAATGCCACCCTATAGCATGTGCTCCGAGACCATGGACTATAGCCTGTCGCTTTTCAGTGATTTTCACCTTTTTTTCAAATCCTCCGAAACCGTGAAAAATGGCACCCTATAGCATGTGCTCCGAGACCATGGACTATAGCCTGTTGCTTTTCAGTGATTTTCACCTTTTTTCAAATCCTCCGAAATTGTGAAAAATGCCACCCTATAGCATGTGCTCCGAGACCATGGACTATAGCCTGTCGCTTTTCAGTGATTTTCACCTTTTTTTCAAATCCTCCGAAATTGTGAAAAATGCCACCCTATAGCATGTGCTCCGAGACCATGGACTATAGCCTGTCGCTTTTCAGTGATTTTCACCTTTTTTTCAAATCCTCTGAAACCGTGAAAAATGGCACCCTTTAGCATGTGCTCCGAGACCATGGACTATAGCCTGTCGCGTTTCAGTTATTTTCACCTTTTTTTCAAATCCTCCGAAACCGTGAAAAATGGCACCCTATAGCATGTGCTCCGAGACCATGGACTATAGCCTGTCGCTTTTCAGTGATTTTCACCTTTTTTTCAAATCCTCCGAAACCGTGAAAAAGGGCACCCTGTAGCATGTGCTCCGAGACCATGGACTATAGCCTGTCGCTTTTCAGTGATTTTCACCTTTTTTTCAAATCCTCCGAAACCGTGAAAAATGCCACCCTATAGCATGTGCTCCGAGACCATGGACTATAGCCTGTTGCTTTTCAGTGATTTTCACCTTTTTTTCAAATCCTCCGAAATTGTGAAAAATGCCACCTAATAGCATGTGCTCCGAGACCATGGACTATAGCCTGTCGCTTTTCAGTGATTTTCACCTTTTTTTCAAATCCTCCGAAACCGTGGAAAAATACCACCCTGTAGCATGTGCTCCGAGACCATGGACTATAGCCTGTTGCTTTTCAGTGATTTTCACCTTTTTTTCAAATCCTCCGAAATTGTGAAAAATGCCACCCTATAGCATGTGCTCCGAGACCATGGACTATAGCCTGTCGCTTTTCAGTGATTTTCACCTTTTTTTCAAATCCTCCGAAACCATGAAAAATGGCACCCTATAGCATGTGCTCCGAGACCATGGACTATAGCCTGTTGCTTTTCAGTGATTTTCACCTTTTTTTCAAATCCTCCGAAACCGTGAAAAATGGCACCCTATAGCATGTGCTCCGAGACCATGGACTATAGCCTGTCGCTTTTCAGTGATTTTCACCTTTTTTTCAAATCCTCCGAAACCGTGAAAAATGGCACCCTATAGCATGTGCTCCGAGACCATGGACTATAGCCTGTCGCTTTTCAGTGATTTTCACCTTTTTTTCCAAATCCTCCGAAATTGTGAAAAATGCCACCCTATAGCATGTGCTCCGAGACCATGGACTATAGCCTGTCGCTTTTCAGTGATTTTCACCTTTTTTTCAAATCCTCCGAAACCGTGAAAAATGGCACCCTATAGCATGTGCTCCGAGACCATGGACTATAGCCTGTCGCTTTTCAGTGATTTTCACCTTTTTTTCCAAATCCTCCGAAATTGTGAAAAATGCCACCCTATAGCATGTGCTCCGAGACCATGGACTATAGCCTGTCGCTTTTCAGTGATTTTCACCTTTTTTTCAAATCCTCCGAAATTGTGAAAAATGCCACCTAATAGCATGTGCTCCGAGACCATGGACTATAGCCTGTCGCTTTTCAGTGATTTTCACCTTTTTTTCAAATCCTCCGAAACCGTGGAAAAATACCACCCTGTAGCATGTGCTCCGAGACCATGGACTATAGCCTGTTGCTTTTCAGTGATTTTCACCTTTTTTTCAAATCCTCCGAAATTGTGAAAAATGCCACCCTATAGCATGTGCTCCGAGACCATGGACTATAGCCTGTCGCTTTTCAGTGATTTTCACCTTTTTTTCAAATCCTCCGAAACCGTGGAAAAATACCACCCTGTAGCATGTGCTCCGAGACCATGGACTATAGCCTGTTGCTTTTCAGTGATTTTCACCTTTTTTTCAAATCCTCCGAAATTGTGAAAAATGCCACCCTATAGCATGTGCTCCGAGACCATGGACTATAGCCTGTCGCTTTTCAGTGATTTTCACCTTTTTTTCAAATCCTCCGAAACCATGAAAAATGGCACCCTATAGCATGTGCTCCGAGACCATGGACTATAGCCTGTTGCTTTTCAGTGATTTTCACCTTTTTTTCAAATCCTCCGAAACCGTGAAAAATGGCACCCTATAGCATGTGCTCCGAGACCATGGACTATAGCCTGTCGCTTTTCAGTGATTTTCACCTTTTTTTCAAATCCTCCGAAACCGTGAAAAATGGCACCCTATAGCATGTGCTCCGAGACCATGGACTATAGCCTGTCGCTTTTCAGTGATTTTCACCTTTTTTTCCAAATCCTCCGAAATTGTGAAAAATGCCACCCTATAGCATGTGCTCCGAGACCATGGACTATAGCCTGTCGCTTTTCAGTGATTTTCACCTTTTTTTCAAATCCTCCGAAACCGTGAAAAATGGCACCCTATAGCATGTGCTCCGAGACCATGGACTATAGCCTGTTGCTTTTCAGTGATTTTCACCTTTTTTCAAATCCTCCGAAATTGTGAAAAATGCCACCCTATAGCATGTGCTCCGAGACCATGGACTATAGCCTGTCGCTTTTCAGTGATTTTCACCTTTTTTTCAAATCCTCCGAAATTGTGAAAAATGCCACCCTATAGCATGTGCTCCGAGACCATGGACTATAGCCTGTCGCTTTTCAGTGATTTTCACCTTTTTTTCAAATCCTCTGAAACCGTGAAAAATGGCACCCTTTAGCATGTGCTCCGAGACCATGGACTATAGCCTGTCGCGTTTCAGTTATTTTCACCTTTTTTTCAAATCCTCCGAAACCGTGAAAAATGGCACCCTATAGCATGTGCTCCGAGACCATGGACTATAGCCTGTCGCTTTTCAGTGATTTTCACCTTTTTTTCAAATCCTCCGAAACCGTGAAAAAGGGCACCCTGTAGCATGTGCTCCGAGACCATGGACTATAGCCTGTCGCTTTTCAGTGATTTTCACCTTTTTTTCAAATCCTCCGAAACCGTGAAAAATGCCACCCTATAGCATGTGCTCCGAGACCATGGACTATAGCCTGTTGCTTTTCAGTGATTTTCACCTTTTTTTCAAATCCTCCGAAATTGTGAAAAATGCCACCTAATAGCATGTGCTCCGAGACCATGGACTATAGCCTGTCGCTTTTCAGTGATTTTCACCTTTTTTTCAAATCCTCCGAAACCGTGGAAAAATACCACCCTGTAGCATGTGCTCCGAGACCATGGACTATAGCCTGTTGCTTTTCAGTGATTTTCACCTTTTTTTCAAATCCTCCGAAATTGTGAAAAATGCCACCCTATAGCATGTGCTCCGAGACCATGGACTATAGCCTGTCGCTTTTCAGTGATTTTCACCTTTTTTTCAAATCCTCCGAAACCATGAAAAATGGCACCCTATAGCATGTGCTCCGAGACCATGGACTATAGCCTGTTGCTTTTCAGTGATTTTCACCTTTTTTTCAAATCCTCCGAAACCGTGAAAAATGGCACCCTATAGCATGTGCTCCGAGACCATGGACTATAGCCTGTCGCTTTTCAGTGATTTTCACCTTTTTTTCAAATCCTCCGAAACCGTGAAAAATGGCACCCTATAGCATGTGCTCCGAGACCATGGACTATAGCCTGTCGCTTTTCAGTGATTTTCACCTTTTTTTCCAAATCCTCCGAAATTGTGAAAAATGCCACCCTATAGCATGTGCTCCGAGACCATGGACTATAGCCTGTCGCTTTTCAGTGATTTTCACCTTTTTTTCAAATCCTCCGAAACCGTGAAAAATGGCACCCTATAGCATGTGCTCCGAGACCATGGACTATAGCCTGTCGCTTTTCAGTGATTTTCACCTTTTTTTCCAAATCCTCCGAAATTGTGAAAAATGCCACCCTATAGCATGTGCTCCGAGACCATGGACTATAGCCTGTCGCTTTTCAGTGATTTTCACCTTTTTTTCAAATCCTCCGAAATTGTGAAAAATGCCACCTAATAGCATGTGCTCCGAGACCATGGACTATAGCCTGTCGCTTTTCAGTGATTTTCACCTTTTTTTCAAATCCTCCGAAACCGTGGAAAAATACCACCCTGTAGCATGTGCTCCGAGACCATGGACTATAGCCTGTTGCTTTTCAGTGATTTTCACCTTTTTTTCAAATCCTCCGAAATTGTGAAAAATGCCACCCTATAGCATGTGCTCCGAGACCATGGACTATAGCCTGTCGCTTTTCAGTGATTTTCACCTTTTTTTCAAATCCTCCGAAACCATGAAAAATGGCACCCTATAGCATGTGCTCCGAGACCATGGACTATAGCCTGTTGCTTTTCAGTGATTTTCACCTTTTTTTCAAATCCTCCGAAACCGTGAAAAATGGCACCCTATAGCATGTGCTCCGAGACCATGGACTATAGCCTGTCGCTTTTCAGTGATTTTCACCTTTTTTTCAAATCCTCCGAAACCGTGAAAAATGGCACCCTATAGCATGTGCTCCGAGACCATGGACTATAGCCTGTTGCTTTTCAGTGATTTTCACCTTTTTTTCAAATCCTCCGAAATTGTGAAAAATGCCACCCTATAGCATGTGCTCCGAGACCATGGACTATAGCCTGTCGCTTTTCAGTGATTTTCACCTTTTTTTCAAATCCTCCGAAACCGTGGAAAAATGGCACCCTTTAGCATGTGCTCCGAGACCATGGACTATAGCCTGTTGCTTTTCAGTGATTTTCACCTTTTTTTCAAATCCTCCGAAATTGTGAAAAATGCCACCCTATAGCATGTGCTCCGAGACCATGGACTATAGCCTGTCGCTTTTCAGTGATTTTCACCTTTTTTTCAAATCCTCCGAAACCATGAAAAATGGCACCCTATAGCATGTGCTCCGAGACCATGGACTATAGCCTGTTGCTTTTCAGTGATTTTCACCTTTTTTTCAAATCCTCCGAAACCGTGAAAAATGGCACCCTATAGCATGTGCTCCGAGACCATGGACTATAGCCTGTCGCTTTTCAGTGATTTTCACCTTTTTTTCAAATCCTCCGAAACCGTGAAAAATGGCACCCTATAGCATGTGCTCCGAGACCATGGACTATAGCCTGTCGCTTTTCAGTGATTTTCACCTTTTTTTCCAAATCCTCCGAAATTGTGAAAAATGCCACCCTATAGCATGTGCTCCGAGACCATGGACTATAGCCTGTCGCTTTTCAGTGATTTTCACCTTTTTTTCAAATCCTCCGAAACCGTGAAAAATGGCACCCTATAGCATGTGCTCCGAGACCATGGACTATAGCCTGTTGCTTTTCAGTGATTTTCACCTTTTTTCAAATCCTCCGAAATTGTGAAAAATGCCACCCTATAGCATGTGCTCCGAGACCATGGACTATAGCCTGTCGCTTTTCAGTGATTTTCACCTTTTTTTCAAATCCTCTGAAACCGTGAAAAATGGCACCCTTTAGCATGTGCTCCGAGACCATGGACTATAGCCTGTCGCGTTTCAGTTATTTTCACCTTTTTTTCAAATCCTCCGAAACCGTGAAAAATGGCACCCTATAGCATGTGCTCCGAGACCATGGACTATAGCCTGTCGCTTTTCAGTGATTTTCACCTTTTTTTCAAATCCTCCGAAACCGTGAAAAATACCACCCTGTAGCATGTGCTCCGAGACCATGGACTATAGCCTGTCGCTTTTCAGTCATTTTCACCTTTTTTTCAAATCCTCCGAAACCGTGAAAAATGGCACCCTATAGCATGTGCTCCGAGACCATGGACTATAGCCTGTCGCTTTTCAGTGATTTTCACCTTTTTTTCCAAATCCTCCGAAATTGTGAAAAATGCCACCCTATAGCATGTGCTCCGAGACCATGGACTATAGCCTGTCGCTTTTCAGTGATTTTCACCTTTTTTTCAAATCCTCCGAAACCGTGAAAAATGGCACCCTATAGCATGTGCTCCGAGACCATGGACTATAGCCTGTTGCTTTTCAGTGATTTTCACCTTTTTTCAAATCCTCCGAAATTGTGAAAAATGCCACCCTATAGCATGTGCTCCGAGACCATGGACTATAGCCTGTCGCTTTTCAGTGATTTTCACCTTTTTTTCAAATCCTCCGAAATTGTGAAAAATGCCACCCTATAGCATGTGCTCCGAGACCATGGACTATAGCCTGTCGCTTTTCAGTGATTTTCACCTTTTTTTCAAATCCTCTGAAACCGTGAAAAATGGCACCCTTTAGCATGTGCTCCGAGACCATGGACTATAGCCTGTCGCGTTTCAATTATTTTCACCTTTTTTTCAAATCCTCCGAAACCGTGAAAAATGGCACCCTATAGCATGTGCTCCGAGACCATGGACTATAGCCTGTCGCTTTTCAGTGATTTTCACCTTTTTTTCCAAATCCTCCGAAATTGTGAAAAATGCCACCCTATAGCATGTGCTCCGAGACCATGGACTATAGCCTGTCGCTTTTCAGTGATTTTCACCTTTTTTTCAAATCCTCTGAAACCGTGAAAAATGGCACCCTTTAGCATGTGCTCCGAGACCATGGACTATAGCCTGTCGCGTTTCAGTTATTTTCACCTTTTTTTCAAATCCTCCGAAACCGTGAAAAATGGCACCCTATAGCATGTGCTCCGAGACCATGGACTATAGCCTGTTGCTTTTCAGTGATTTTCACCTTTTTTCAAATCCTCCGAAATTGTGAAAAATGCCACCCTATAGCATGTGCTCCGAGACAATGGACTATAGCCTGTCGCTTTTCAGTGATTTTCACCTTTTTTTCAAATCCTCCGAAATTGTGAAAAATGCCACCCTATAGCATGTGCTCCGAGACCATGGACTATAGCCTGTCGCTTTTCAGTGATTTTCACCTTTTTTTCAAATCCTCTGAAACCGTGAAAAATGGCACCCTTTAGCATGTGCTCCGAGACCATGGACTATAGCCTGTCGCGTTTCAGTTATTTTCACCTTTTTTTCAAATCCTCCGAAACCGTGAAAAATGGCACCCTATAGCATGTGCTCCGAGACCATGGACTATAGCCTGTCGCTTTTCAGTGATTTTCACCTTTTTTTCAAATCCTCCGAAACCGTGAAAAAGGGCACCCTGTAGCATGTGCTCCGAGACCATGGACTATAGCCTGTCGCTTTTCAGTGATTTTCACCTTTTTTTCAAATCCTCCGAAATTGTGAAAAATGCCACCTAATAGCATGTGCTCCGAGACCATGGACTATAGCCTGTCGCTTTTCAGTGATTTTCACCTTTTTTTCAAATCCTCCGAAACCGTGGAAAAATACCACCCTGTAGCATGTGCTCCGAGACCATGGACTATAGCCTGTTGCTTTTCAGTGATTTTCACCTTTTTTTCAAATCCTCCGAAATTGTGAAAAATGCCACCCTATAGCATGTGCTCCGAGACCATGGACTATAGCCTGTCGCTTTTCAGTGATTTTCACCTTTTTTTCAAATCCTCCGAAACCATGAAAAATGGCACCCTATAGCATGTGCTCCGAGACCATGGACTATAGCCTGTTGCTTTTCAGTGATTTTCACCTTTTTTTCAAATCCTCCGAAACCGTGAAAAATGGCACCCTATAGCATGTGCTCCGAGACCATGGACTATAGCCTGTCGCTTTTCAGTGATTTTCACCTTTTTTTCAAATCCTCCGAAACCGTGAAAAATGGCACCCTATAGCATGTGCTCCGAGACCATGGACTATAGCCTGTCGCTTTTCAGTGATTTTCACCTTTTTTTCCAAATCCTCCGAAATTGTGAAAAATGCCACCCTATAGCATGTGCTCCGAGACCATGGACTATAGCCTGTCGCTTTTCAGTGATTTTCACCTTTTTTTCAAATCCTCCGAAACCGTGAAAAATGGCACCCTATAGCATGTGCTCCGAGACCATGGACTATAGCCTGTTGCTTTTCAGTGATTTTCACCTTTTTTCAAATCCTCCGAAATTGTGAAAAATGCCACCCTATAGCATGTGCTCCGAGACCATGGACTATAGCCTGTCGCTTTTCAGTGATTTTCACCTTTTTTTCAAATCCTCTGAAACCGTGAAAAATGGCACCCTTTAGCATGTGCTCCGAGACCATGGACTATAGCCTGTCGCGTTTCAGTTATTTTCACCTTTTTTTCAAATCCTCCGAAACCGTGAAAAATGGCACCCTATAGCATGTGTTCCGAGACCATGGACTATAGCCTGTCGCTTTTCAGTGATTTTCACCTTTTTTTCAAATCCTCCGAAACCGTGAAAAATACCACCCTGTAGCATGTGCTCCGAGACCATGGACTATAGCCTGTCGCTTTTCAGTCATTTTCACCTTTTTTTCAAATCCTCCGAAACCGTGAAAAATGGCACCCTATAGCATGTGCTCCGAGACCATGGACTATAGCCTGTCGCTTTTCAGTGATTTTCACCTTTTTTTCCAAATCCTCCGAAATTGTGAAAAATGCCACCCTATAGCATGTGCTCCGAGACCATGGACTATAGCCTGTCGCTTTTCAGTGATTTTCACCTTTTTTTCAAATCCTCCGAAACCGTGAAAAATGGCACCCTATAGCATGTGCTCCGAGACCATGGACTATAGCCTGTTGCTTTTCAGTGATTTTCACCTTTTTTCAAATCCTCCGAAATTGTGAAAAATGCCACCCTATAGCATGTGCTCCGAGACCATGGACTATAGCCTGTCGCTTTTCAGTGATTTTCACCTTTTTTTCAAATCCTCCGAAATTGTGAAAAATGCCACCCTATAGCATGTGCTCCGAGACCATGGACTATAGCCTGTCGCTTTTCAGTGATTTTCACCTTTTTTTCAAATCCTCTGAAACCGTGAAAAATGGCACCCTTTAGCATGTGCTCCGAGACCATGGACTATAGCCTGTCGCGTTTCAGTTATTTTCACCTTTTTTTCAAATCCTCCGAAACCGTGAAAAATGGCACCCTATAGCATGTGCTCCGAGACCATGGACTATAGCCTGTCGCTTTTCAGTGATTTTCACCTTTTTTTCAAATCCTCCGAAACCGTGAAAAATACCACCCTGTAGCATGTGCTCCGAGACCATGGACTATAGCCTGTCGCTTTTCAGTCATTTTCACCTTTTTTTCGAATCCTCCGAAACCGTGAAAAATGGCACCCTATAGCATGTGCTCCGAGACCATGGACTATAGCCTGTCGCTTTTCAGTGATTTTCACCTTTTTTTCAAATCCTCCGAAACCGTGAAAAATGCCACCCTGTAGCATGTGCTCCGAGACCATGGACTATAGCCTGTCGCTTTTCAGTGATTTTCACCTTTTTTTTAAATCCTCCGAAACCGTGAAAAATGCCACCCTATAGCATGTGCTCCGAGACCATGGACTATAGCCTGTCGCTTTTCAGTGATTTTCACCTTTTTTTCAAATCCTCCGAAACCGTGGAAAAATACCACCCTGTAGCATGTGCTCCGAGACCATGGACTATAGCCTGTTGCTTTTCAGTGATTTTCACCTTTTTTTCAAATCCTCCGAAATTGTGAAAAATGCCACCCTATAGCATGTGCTCCGAGACCATGGACTATAGCCTGTCGCTTTTCAGTGATTTTCACCTTTTTTTCAAATCCTCCGAAACCATGAAAAATGGCACCCTATAGCATGTGCTCCGAGACCATGGACTATAGCCTGTTGCTTTTCAGTGATTTTCACCTTTTTTTCAAATCCTCCGAAACCGTGAAAAATGGCACCCTATAGCATGTGCTCCGAGACCATGGACTATAGCCTGTCGCTTTTCAGTGATTTTCACCTTTTTTTCAAATCCTCCGAAACCGTGAAAAATGGCACCCTATAGCATGTGCTCCGAGACCATGGACTATAGCCTGTCGCTTTTCAGTGATTTTCACCTTTTTTTCCAAATCCTCCGAAATTGTGAAAAATGCCACCCTATAGCATGTGCTCCGAGACCATGGACTATAGCCTGTCGCTTTTCAGTGATTTTCACCTTTTTTTCAAATCCTCCGAAACCGTGAAAAATGGCACCCTATAGCATGTGCTCCGAGACCATGGACTATAGCCTGTTGCTTTTCAGTGATTTTCACCTTTTTTCAAATCCTCCGAAATTGTGAAAAATGCCACCCTATAGCATGTGCTCCGAGACCATGGACTATAGCCTGTCGCTTTTCAGTGATTTTCACCTTTTTTTCAAATCCTCTGAAACCGTGAAAAATGGCACCCTTTAGCATGTGCTCCGAGACCATGGACTATAGCCTGTCGCGTTTCAGTTATTTTCACCTTTTTTTCAAATCCTCCGAAACCGTGAAAAATGGCACCCTATAGCATGTGCTCCGAGACCATGGACTATAGCCTGTCGCTTTTCAGTGATTTTCACCTTTTTTTCAAATCCTCCGAAACCGTGAAAAATACCACCCTGTAGCATGTGCTCCGAGACCATGGACTATAGCCTGTCGCTTTTCAGTCATTTTCACCTTTTTTTCAAATCCTCCGAAACCGTGAAAAATGGCACCCTATAGCATGTGCTCCGAGACCATGGACTATAGCCTGTTGCTTTTCAGTGATTTTCACCTTTTTTTCCAAATCCTCCGAAATTGTGAAAAATGCCACCCTATAGCATGTGCTCCGAGACCATGGACTATAGCCTGTCGCTTTTCAGTGATTTTCACCTTTTTTTCAAATCCTCCGAAACCGTGAAAAATGGCACCCTATAGCATGTGCTCCGAGACCATGGACTATAGCCTGTTGCTTTTCAGTGATTTTCACCTTTTTTCAAATCCTCCGAAATTGTGAAAAATGCCACCCTATAGCATGTGCTCCGAGACCATGGACTATAGCCTGTCGCTTTTCAGTGATTTTCACCTTTTTTTCAAATCCTCCGAAATTGTGAAAAATGCCACCCTATAGCATGTGCTCCGAGACCATGGACTATAGCCTGTCGCTTTTCAGTGATTTTCACCTTTTTTTCAAATCCTCTGAAACCGTGAAAAATGGCACCCTTTAGCATGTGCTCCGAGACCATGGACTATAGCCTGTCGCGTTTCAGTTATTTTCACCTTTTTTTCAAATCCTCCGAAACCGTGAAAAATGGCACCCTATAGCATGTGCTCCGAGACCATGGACTATAGCCTGTCGCTTTTCAGTGATTTTCACCTTTTTTTCAAATCCTCCGAAACCGTGAAAAATACCACCCTGTAGCATGTGCTCCGAGACCATGGACTATAGCCTGTCGCTTTTCAGTCATTTTCACCTTTTTTTCAAATCCTCCGAAACCGTGAAAAATGGCACCCTATAGCATGTGCTCCGAGACCATGGACTATAGCCTGTCGCTTTTCAGTGATTTTCACCTTTTTTTCAAATCCTCCGAAACCGTGAAAAATGCCACCCTGTAGCATGTGCTCCGAGACCATGGACTATAGCCTGTCGCTTTTCAGTGATTTTCACCTTTTTTTTAAATCCTCCGAAACCGTGAAAAATGCCACCCTATAGCATGTGCTCCGAGACCATGGACTATTAGCCTGGTTAATAAACCAGACCGAATCAGCCGTTGGCAAAAAAAAAATTGCCTGCCAGCGGATTAGGGTCTGGCGAGGCTCAGTACACGCCTCTTTCCTACAACCGAGAACAGGTCGGGCCAATCGGGACACGGTATGCAATATGGGCGGGCTTTGGTACAGTGACGTTCAATGCTTGAGACCTTTGACTGACAGTAGCTCTGACCAATTGCGTCGAAGAGAAAATGTTTGAACCCGCCCCCCGGGAAATGAAATCCAAGTGGAGCCAGCCCAGACTAATATACCGCGACAGTGTTGTGTGATTTTAGTCTGGCTTATTAGCCAGGCTAATGGACTATAGCCTGTCGCTTTTCAGTGATTTTCACCTTTTTTTCAAATCCTCCGAAACCGTGAAAAAGGGCACCCTGTAGCATGTGCTCCGAGACCATGGACTATAGCCTGTGGCTTTTCAGTGATTTTCACCTTTTTTTCAAATCCTCCGAAACCGTGAAAAATTCCACCCTGTAGCATGTGCTCCGAGACCATGGACTATAGCCTGTCGCTTTTCAGTGATTTTCACTTTTTTTTAAATCCTCCGAAACCGTGAAAAATGGCACCCTATAGCATGTGCTCCGAGACCATGGACTATAGCCTGTCGCTTTTCAGTGATTTTCACCTTTTTTTCAAATCCTCCGAAACCGTGAAAAATGCCACCCTGTAGCATGTGCTCCGAGACCATGGACTATAGCCTGTTGCTTTTCAGTGATTTTCACCTTTTTTTCAAATCCTCCGAAACCGTGAAAAATACCACCCTATAGCATGTGCTCCGAGACCATGGACTATAGCCTGTCGCTTTTCAGTGATTTTCACCTTTTTTTCAAATCCTCCGAAACCGTGAAAAATGGCACCCTATAGCATGTGCTCCGAGACCATGGACTATAGCCTGTCGCTTTTCAGTGATTTTCACCTTTTTTTCAAATCCTCCGAAACCATGAAAAATGCCACCCTATAGCATGTGTTCCGAGACCATGGACTATAGCCTGTCGCTTTTCAGTGATTTTCACCTTTTTTTCAAATCCTCCGAAACCGTGAAAAATGCCACCCTATAGCATGTGCTCCGAGACCATGGACTATAGCCTGTCGCTTTTCAGTGATTTTCACCTTTTTTTCAAATCCTCCGAAATTGTGAAAAATGCCACCCTATAGCATGTGCTCCGAGACCATGGACTATAGCCTGTTGCTTTTCAGTGATTTTCACCTTTTTTTCAAATCCTCCGAAACCGTGAAAAATGCCACCCTATAGCATGTGCTCCGAGACCATGGACTATAGCCTGTCGCTTTTCAGTGATTTTCACCTTTTTTTCAAATCCTCCGAAATTGTGAAAAATGCCACCCTATAGCATGTGCTCCGAGACCATGGACTATAGCCTGTTGCTTTTCAGTGATTTTCACCTTTTTTTCAAATCCTCCGAAACCATGAAAAATGGCACCCTATAGCATGTGCTCCGAGACCATGGACTATAGCCTGTCGCTTTTCAGTGATTTTCACCTTTTTTTCAAATCCTCCGAAACCGTGGAAAATGCCACCCTATAGCATGTGCTCCGAGACCATGGACTATAGCCTGTCGCTTTCCAGTGATTTTCACCTTTTTTTCAAATCCTCCGAAACCGTGAAAAATGGCACCCTATAGCATGTGCTCCGAGACCATGGACTATAGCCTGTCGCTTTTCAGTGATTTTCACCTTTTTTTCAAATCCTCCGAAACCATGAAAAATGGCACCCTATAGCATGTGCTCCGAGACCATGGACTATAGCCTGTTGCTTTTCAGTGATTTTCACCTTTTTTTCAAATCCTCCGAAATTGTGAAAAATGCCACCCTATAGCATGTGCAACGAGACCATGGACTATAGCCTGTCGCTTTTCAGTGATTTTCACCTTTTTTTCAAATCCTCCGAAACCGTGAAAAATGCCACCCTATAGCATGTGCTCCGAGACCATGGACTATAGCCTGTCGCTTTTCAGTGATTTTCACCTTTTTTTCAAATCCTCCGAAACCGTGAAAAAGGGCACCCTGTAGCATCTGCTCCGAGACCATGGACTATAGCCTGTCGCTTTTCAGTGATTTTCACCTTTTTTTCAAATCCTCCGAAACCGTGAAAAATACCACCCTATAGCATGTGCTCCGAGACCATGGACTATAGCCTGTCGCTTTTCAGTGATTTTCACCTTTTTTTCAAATCCTCCGAAACCGTGAAAAATGCCACCCTATAGCATGTGCTCCGAGACCATGGACTATAGCCTGTCGCTTTTCAGTGATTTTCACCTTTTTTTCAAATCCTCCGAAACCGTGAAAAATGGCACCCTGTAGCATGTGCTCCGAGACCATGGACTATAGCCTGTCGCTTTTCAGTGATTTTCACCTTTTTTTCAAATCCTCCGAAACCGTGAAAAATGGCACCCTGTAGCATCTGCTCCGAGACCATGGACTATAGCCTGTCACTTTTCAGTGATTTTCACCTTTTTTTCAAATCCTCCGAAATTGTGAAAAATGCCACCCTATAGCATGTGCTCCGAGACCATGGACTATAGCCTGTCGCTTTTCAGTGATTTTCACCTTTTTTTCAAATCCTCCGACCCTCCGACACCATGGACTATAGCCTTTCGCTTTTCCGCGATTTTCACCTTTTTTTCAAATCCTCCGAAATCGTAAAAAACAACATACTATAGTATGCCCTCCGACACCATGGACTATAGCCTTTCACTTTTCCACGATTTCACCTTCAAATCCTCAACAATGATGAAGAATCGCTCGCCGCTCAATTTCCTTGACCAATATCAATGACCTTGAGCAGTATAAATGACCTTCATAAGACTAGTAAATGACCGTGACCAGTATGAATGACCTTGACCAGTATAAATGACCTTGACCAGTATAAATGACCTTCATAAGACTATTAAATGACCTTCAGAAGACTAGTAAATGACCTTGACCAGTATACATGACCTTGACTAGTATGTGGTCCGTGACCATGGACCATAGCCTGTCGCTTTTCCGCAATTTTCACCTTTTTTTTTTAATCCTCCGAAATTGTGAAAAATGGCACCCTATAGCATGCGCTCAGAGACGATGGACAAATGGCACCCTATAGCATGCGCTCCGAGACGATGGACTATTGCCTTTCGCTTTTCCTTGATTTTCACCTTTTTTCAAATCCTCAACAATGATGAAGAATCGCGCACTATAGCGCGCCGCTCAATGACCTTGACCAATATCAATGACCTGCATAAGACTAGTAAATGACCTTGACCAGTATAAATGACCTTGACCAGTATGCGGTCAGTGACCATGGACTATAGCCTTTTGCTTTTCCGTGATTTTCACCTTTTTTCAAATCCTCAATGATGAAGAATCGCGCAGAAATGTAAATACAACACATTGAGCAGGGCGCTGCAGGGAGTTGAACGATGTAAATACAACACATTGAGCAGGGCGCTGCAGGGAGTTGAACCATGTAAATACAACACATTGAGCAGGGCACTGCAGGGAGTTGAACCATGTAAATACAACACATTGAGCAGGGCACTGCAGGGAGTTGAACGATGTAAATACAACACATTGAGCAGGGCGCTGCAGGGAGTTGAACCATGTAAATACAACACATTGAGCAGGGCGCTGCAGGGAGTTGAACCATGTAAATACAACACATTGAGCAGGGCGCTGCAGGGAGTTGAACCATGTAAATACAACACATTGAGCAGGGCACTGCAGGGAGTTGAACCATGTAAATACAACACATTGAGCAGGGCGCTGCAGGGAGTTGAACCATGTAAATACAACACATTGAGCAGGGCGCTGCAGGGAGTTGAACCATGTAAATACAACACATTGAGCAGGGCGCTGCAGGGAGTTGAACCATGTAAATACAACACATTGAGCAGGGCGCTGCAGGGAGTTGAACCATGTAAATACAACACATTGAGCAGGGCGCTGCAGGGAGTTGAACGATGTAAATACAACACATTGAGCAGGGCGCTGCAGGGAGTTGAACGATGTAAATACAACACATTGAGCAGGGCACTGCAGGGAGTTGAACCATGTAAATACAACACATTGAGCAGGGCGCTGCAGGGAGTTGAACCATGTAAATACAACACATTGAGCAGGGCGCTGCAGGGAGTTGAACCATGTAAATACAACACATTGAGCAGGGCACTGCAGGGAGTTGAACCATGTAAATACAACACATTGAGCAGGGCGCTGCAGGGAGTTGAACGATGTAAATACAACACATTGAGCAGGGCGCTGCAGGGAGTTGAACCATGTAAATACAACACATTGAGCAGGGCACTGCAGGGAGTTGAACCATGTAAATACAACACATTGAGCAGGGCACTGCAGGGAGTTGAACCATGTAAATACAACACATTGAGCAGAGCACTGCAGGGAGTTGAACGATGTAAATACAACACATTGAGCAGGGCGCTGCAGGGAGTTGAACCATGTAAATACAACACATTGAGCAGGGCGCTGCAGGGAGTTGAACGATGTAAATACAACACATTGAGCAGGGCACTGCAGGGAGTTGAACCCCGTTCCGGTAAACCAGAAGTACGACACCAGTGCCTTAGTTTTTGTGTTGTTGTCATGTACAGGTCCATTCGTTGAAATGTAAAATGTACATTTCAACAGTAAAGTAATATATAAAGAAGAAAAACATAGGACAAAACACAATTTTTTGAATTAGCTATGAATTTTTTTAACTTTCTCTTGCCGACCTCACACATTTCATTCGATGATTAACAAAAAAACAGTGTTGGACCTGTAAGGGTCCATTTGGTTACACGTGCGTGTGCGTGTGCGTGTGCGTGTGCGTGTGCGTGTGTGCACGCTTCGATAACCAGTGTTGGACCTTCCCATTTTGTTTCATCTGTACACTCTGAGTTACAGACCTGTAAGGGTCCATTTGGTTACATGTTTTACACTCTCAGAGTTACATTTGGTTAGCATGTGCGTGCATGCCGTCTGTGCGTGTGCATGTGTGTGTGCGTGTGTGCACGCTTTAAGTACAGCAGAAAAAGTACAAGTCAAACGCAATTTTTGTTTTCACTGTGAGTGTCCTGAGACATTGAGTTACGCCCTGTGCGATCGTGGTATTGGTACGATAACAAATGTTGTTATAAGAGCGAGGTAAGAATTGTTTCCTGAAGAGAATATCAATGTTGCATTGAAAAGATAGGACAGGACGGTACTCTGGTCGCTTTAAGCGCTGTAGTTCACATTCAGAATGTGTCTGTGGTCTGGTAGTCACATTGTGTGAAAGGCACCTCCCCACCGCACCACCCAACAAGCAGACTTCCAGAAGATTGAGTCTGTCCTTGAAAGTGCCCTCCAAGAAATGTCAAGCTACTACAATACAACCACCTGAAACCCAACCCATCAAAAACCCAACTATGCAGCTTCCACCTGAGGAACCGAGACGCGAAAAAAGAACTGAGCGTCACTTGGGATGGTCACAAACTCTCCAACCATACCCACCCCATGTAACTTGGAGTTACACTGGACAGGACACTCTCCTTCAAAAAACACCTGGAGAACACAAAAGCCAATTGGTCAACACCCACAATAACTCTCTCGAGGCCTGGCTCTCTGTCTGCCTGGCCTGGTCTGCCCCGCCCTGCCTTGCAGCAACAGAACCAGCCGGCCTGGCAAGACAGCCAGCTCAGAATGCGAGCTCAGCAAGCCAGCGCAGCGAACATTTTTACAAGCCCAGACTCAGAAAAAAACAGTTTCAGGCCAGGACAGGACAGACCTTGGCAAGCAGGAAGGGTCGCAGGAAAGCATTGGCAGCTGGCAGGAGCCCCGGGCAGTCAAACCCTACCCTTTGGCTTGGATGACTAATCAAGGGCACTACAGGCCTGGGCAGTCAAACCCTACCCTTTGGCTTGGATGACTAATCAAAGGCTGTTAGGGCTGAGAGCCTGGCTTGCTGCAAATGCGGGTCTGGTCTGGCTGACTGTTGGCTGTCAGGTAGGAGACCCTGGCTGTCTGCTGGGCATCCTGAGTCTGGGCTTGTAAAGATTTTCGCTGCGCTGGCTTGCTGAGCTCGCATTCTGAGCTGGCTGGCTTGCCAGGCCGGCTGGTTCTGTTGCTGCAAGGCAGGGCCGGGCCAGGAAGACAGAGAGCCAGGCCTCGAGAGAGGCCTGGCTGAGCTGACTAACCCTAACCCTTGGCTGCAATGGCTGAAGTGCGCTGGCTTGGCAGCCTGACTTTCTACACTGGCTGACTGGCGGGGCTGGCTGGCTGCGTTGGCTGACTGAGCGGGCTTGCTGGCTAGAGCCTTCCAACGGTGTCTACCTTGATCTCCGTCCTAAGAAAGAAAGACAGAAAAAGAAACACACATAAATTCAGAACGACTTAAACCCTCTATATTTAATAAAACAAATTCTGGACAGGAATCCTGTATTGCAGGGGTGCCAAAAAGGTACCTTGTGATCTACCAGTAGATCACAAACGCTGTGCAGGTAGAACACATGGCATGCCCCTGTATATAATCTATCACTTGAATTAAGGTGACTTGATTGATTGACATAAAAAAGGCCTGTCAGCTCAAATGTTGCACACAAACATCAGTAGCATTACAAAGTTATTGTGACAGTAATAATTGCTATAGTGTGTGTTCAGTAACAGTGTTAAATAGTTCTATATTGTGCAGTAATGATTGCTATAGTGTGTTCAGTAACAGTGTTAAATAGTTTTATATTGTGACAGTAATCATTGCTATAGAGTGTGTTCAGTAACAGGAATATTCCTGTCTCTCCAGCTCTTTAATAAATAGAAAAGGGTTTTAAAAAAAAAAATCTTCAGGTAGGTGACACATTTTCAGCCAATCAGGAGAAAGTAGCTATTTATGAGCTTAATGTTCCAGTTCTAATTGTGTCTGTTACATTACAATCTCACTTGTTTAATCTGTATCCTGACTGCGTTCCTGATTGGATAAAATTGCAGTTTCAGAAAATGCTTTTTCTGTTTAACAAAAAGCTGGAGAGACCGGGAGACCTCTGTTACTGAACAAACACTATAGCAATGATTACTGTCACAATACAGAGCAATTTAACACTGTTACTGAACACACACTATAGCAATGATTACTGTCACACTATAGAGCTATTTAACACTGTTACTGAACACACACTAAAGCAATGATTACTGTCACACTATAGAGCTATTTAACACTGTTACTGAAGACACACTATAGCAATGATTACTGTCACACTATAGAACTATTTAACACCTTTACTGAACACACACTCTATAGCAATGATTACTGTCACACTATAGAGCTATGTAACACTGTTACTGAACACACACTCTATAGCAATGATTACTGTCACAATACAGAGCAATTTAAATTAGGTAACCAAATGGACCCCAGTAGTAGATCTTTACACTCTCAATAGTTGTTAAGCATCTGCTTAATTTCCAAAAAACTACACAATTAGAGAATGTAGAAGATTGCTACTTTTGATCCTTTGTTTGTATAATGCTGATGATATTTATATATTGTGGAGTCTCACGGGGGGACCGCCAGCCAGGTAAGAGCCACCGCAACAGAGAGAGACAGACAGAGGGAGACAGAGAGCGACGGACGCGGCTGGGCGCGGTGATTGACGCTCGTTATGTCCCCAATCACGTCCTACGCCACCCCGACCTGTCACCGCTGAGAGGCGGGCCGGAAACCTTCAAATATGAGCGCCGCTCTCTCACTCCTGTTCTGTCCTCTCATCAAGCGGCACGGGCTAACGCTGGCGGTAAGTGAGAACCCGAACATTACTCTGCACATTCCTGTCTAACACTAGACTGACAAGTAACCCTCTCTCTCTCGTCCACAACAGGCATATGCACGGGGCTTCGCATAAAGAGCGCCTCTCTAAGGCGCTGCGCTAGGAGCGCAAAGTACAAGGACAAAGGATCTAAGAAGGAACAGGCAGCCAGCCAAGGAAAGGAGGAGCCAAAGGAGGCCACTCACTCACTTGCCTCCGACTGGAGCGAAAGTGACTTAGCCCCTAGAGCACCCCCCCTCCCCGAGCGGAGGTTTACCGTTATTTTCACTGAACTGAATTATCACACCGCTGAAGCGGCTTATCCCAAGCTCACTCTGTTGAGACGGTCCCCCTACCCCGGACCCCCGAGGGAGAAGGAAAGAGGACCTAAAGACTGTTTGAGTTATTATCTGAACGTGACCTGTAGTGAGCGTTTGTTTTCCGTTATCCTTGAAAGCTGTAGAATTACCTGAACAAATAAAACCTTTAG
>NC_136809.1:7397337-7409837 GCF_951216825.1 Electrona antarctica | reverse complement strand
TGTGTTGTACGGCTTTCGGCTGTGTTTCGACTGCCCCCCGCCCCCTCATACAACACAAATGTTGTGTCAAACCATGTGACTCCCATTGGAAATGCATTGTGAGCTTGCATCAGTCAATAAGTCTCATGCATCAGCCATACATCAATCTGTTGTAAAGGTGTGAGTCAGGCCTTAGAGCTCAGGCAGACATGCGGTTTCAAAGTATATCGCAGGTGCATGTTTAAGGCTGAGCTCACACCTTTCATGCAATTCTCTGTGCTCGTTGGGTAGTGTCATGGCCGCCCAGCGGCCCAATGCATTTCCAATGGAGGTCACATGGTTTGACCCAACATTGTGTTGTGTGAGGGGGAGGGGCGCAGTCGTGCGCCCCTCCCCCTCACACAACACAATGTTGGGTCAAACCATGTGACCTCCATTGGAAATACATTGGGCGGCCATGACACTACCCAACGAGCACCCAACGAGCACCAGAATTGCATGAAAGGTGTGAGCTCAGCCTACCCTGGGCGACGCGTCACCACACTGATGATGCCATCCCTGTGTGCTGTCATCTATACTTTATGAATAACACCGCAGGATATACAGTACAGTATATGACTTGAATTCTCAGACCATAATAGCCTATATCCTATAGTTTCTGAAGACACATATCCAAGGCTTCAGAGCAGTTCCTCTCCAGCAGACATTATTGCACGTCACACAATGTAGCAATCAATTCTATTCTTGTCATGTCTGCTCCTCTGCCCACTCTAACCCTCTAACATCATCAGCTGTTCTCTATTATTTTGTCTTTCACTCGACTACCGTACGCCCACACAGTGGGATCAATTGCTTACTTAAAGGACCACTTCACCACTTTTTAACCTATCTTCATATAATAGGTCCTCACTAATAATCATGATAAAATGGCACGATTTTTTTCTACTCAGTCTGTGTCTCATAGGAGGGCTGTGGGCATTTTAGAAACCGTCTTCCAGTGACATCATCATTAGGCAGATTCTTTTTTAAACAAGATTGTTTTACAAAAATGTTTAGATTTTCATTATCGTGAGAACGATGGCTTCCATTTTCGCATTGCAACTTTTCAGGACTAGAAAGCCTGCAGTTTTTATTAGCTTGTATTCCCCATCAATGATGTCACTGGAAGACGGTTTGGGGGCTTAGCAGCCCCCCAGACGGTAGCCGATCTAGCCTTATAGAACGAACATACCGATATGCTGTGAGCCTAGCCTGTTGCTAACGCGACCCCCCTCCTCTCTCTCTCTCTCGCGCACGCCTCTCTCTCTCTCTCTCTCTCTCTCGCTCGGGTCTCTCTCTCTCTCTCTCTCTCTCTCTCGCGTGCGCGTCTCTCTCTCTCTAACCCAACTCTCTAACGCGACTCTCTCTCCCCCGTTGAAGTTGCAATAGTTGGATCACTGCCGTGTTGCACTGTTCATATTAGCTGCTTTGATATTATAGGAAATGGCCTACCATACATTTTTTATTTTACATTTTATGTTATTAGTATTTGCATCTGAACTTGTCATTAGCCTAACTGTAGGCATAGATACATACCATACCATAGCCTATTTGAATAATAATAAATAGGATAGTAAATAGTACTGTGACCAGATTTGACTGAGGGACTGCCATTGGATTTCTTTTCATGTCATATGAAAGCAGGGAATCATAGTTTAAAATTGATGTTGATTTTATTATGGTATTTGCCATAGGCCAGACCAGACCAGTGAGCACCTGCAACTGCACTTTTTAATATTTTATGAGGACTTGGTTTCAATAAATGAGTCCAGTACATTTTACAGGGTGCTAACTGTCTAACAGACCCAAAATGTGATTTATTCATTATGATCAGTTTGAAAAGTAGAAATATAGGCCTCCTTCTTATAGCTGCCTCCTTCCAATAAAAGCCTGGTATCAGAATCGGTTAAGACAAATAAAAGCCCCGGATTATAAATGAGGATTTACGGTAGATCTTAATTACTTTGTTGTGGTACTTTAAGGTTTATTTGGCATATTTAGAGTTATTTTTGCTCTAAACACATTGATTATAGTCCTGGATAACTGTCTAAAACCTTAAAAGAAAAAAAAAACACTCCGCAGAATCCCGCAGATTTTCCTCCGGAGTCACCGCAGAAAAACAGAAAAAAACCTGCAGATTCCGTTTGGCCTTACTAATAAGCCTAGTTTCAAGCCTTCAAGCCTAGTTTCAAGCAGGGCTGGACTGGCCACCGGGCATACCGGGCATTTGCCCGGTGGGCCGCGACCGTAGGGGGCCGCCATGATAAAAAAAAAAAAAAAAAAAAAAAAATGTTTTTTTTTTTTTTGACAGGCAGGCAGGCCAATAGGCGGCAGGCCACCAGAAAAGGTCCAGGCGTGCTGCCATTCTGGGGTAGCGCCCCCCCTGACCCCCCCCGGCGGTGCAGTGCAGGGGGGGGGCCACATAATATTATGTTGCCTATCTGCGCGCTGGTTGTGGTGGGCCGGTCTGGGCCAAATTCACGCGAAAATGCCCGGGCCGAATTTTTGTCCCAGTCCAGCCCTGGTTTCAAGCCTTGTTCCAGTAACTTCAGGGGGAAGGAAGCAACAGATCCATGAAGACTTGGATCTATATATAGCTCTGCAGAGAGAGAGAGAGAGAGAGAGAGAGAGAGAGAGAGAGAGAGAGATAGGGGGGCGTATGTCGTATCTGATAGACACGAGACCATACAAACTTAACCAAAACGCTGGGAGCGCAAGATAATTGTGAGACGCAGCAGACAGCAGAGTGATGTTGTTCCTCAGAGATGTTGGTTTATTTCGAAGTACACACAGCATACAGCAAAGCATGGCATAGGCCCGGATGGCCTTGACCAGCCACCACCAGGCAGTGACTGGCCAGACTGACTGAACTGGTTACATTCAATTGCATGGTATTAAGTACAATTTCCACAGACAAGAGGTGAGAATAGAGGCGTGTTCACTGTTCCCCTGAAGACAAGATGCTTACCCTTTGATCAACCACTCTGTTCCTTCATGTCAACAAACTCCTTTTGTCATACAAATAGCCACAGGAAGACACATAGCAAATGGCAAGGCCCTCACCACATGGGATCGGGTGTGGGAACCTGAAGTGGAAGACAGTCACAGACACCCTACAGACACCTCCAAATGAGAGTCAAGATGAGCACAGTAGCACACATTATGGATAGAATTATGATTTCCAGATTCCACACGTAAAAGCGAGTTTAAAAGCGTATTTCGACAAAACAGTGCTATTATAATGTGTTGTGTGCTCTAGTCATGGGGGTATAGCTATACATGGGGTCTTCCCAGTAGTAATTACAGGAGCCCTATAACTGACTCCCAGTGGGTCTGGACTCAAATGTTTACTGGCATGTTGTGGTGGTGGGCTCTCTGTCCTGAACATGTGCAATCTTACACAACAGTCCCGTCCCCCCCATCACATTTTAAGCCAATATAACTCTCTTCCCCTTTGTAATGTCTCTCTCTCTCTGTGTGTGTGTGTGTGTGTGTGTGTGTGTGTGTGTGTGTGTGTGTGTGTGTGTGTGTGTGTGTGTGTGTGTGTGTGTGTGTGTGTGCGTGCGTGCGTGCGTGCGTGCGTGCGTGCGTGCGTGCGTGCGTGCGTGCGTGCGTGCGTGCGTGCGTGCGTGCGTCAGTGTGTTGTGGGTCACACAATTAACACATTTGGACCAGTCTCATGGAAGAGCAGTCTAAAGTTAGGGTCAGTGAAGCAAATGCACTGATAGAGAGAAATGTGGCAAGGGGGGGGGGGGGGGGTATAACAAAGCAAAAAGCAGACAGTGTTACTCTCAGGGGTAAATGGATGAACACTCTAGTCTGGATTTTAACTGCATGTGTAGGACAGAACAGAGAGCAGCTGGTTCTTATGCTTTCATGCCATTCTTAAACATGAATTTACTGTGTGTGTGTGTGTGTGTGTGTGTGTGTGTGTGTGTGTGTGTGTGTGTGTGTGTGTGTGTGTGTGTGTGTGTCATGTGAGCCATGTACATAAACTAACAATAGCTGGCATGACACCAAGAGCAAAGCCAAACGACTTGCCAAATACTGCTCTGTTCCGGCTGTTATAGGCAGTTTGTCTGTGTGAAGGATGTGTATCCTTATAGGTGCGTGCGTGCACGCATGCTGACATCGGTCATCTTTGGGAAAAGCGGTTGAACATGAAACCATGCAGTTGATTGGAGATGGCATGTCTAATTGGGGGTAAGATTGTGATTTAACCACTTAAGCCCTGAAACATTCATCACAAGACGGTGTTGCACAGCTAAATTAGCTGATCTACAAGCTCACAAGGCATGCTTGCAGATCTACCATTTCCCCTATTTATTAGTTTTTTCTTTTTCTTTTTAATATAGACCTATAAACAGTAAACACTGAGGAATGTGCAGTGTAGGTACTAAACTCAACTAAGCGTATAGTGCCTTGGAATCTTTTCACCTATTTGAATTTTCTCATATATGCATGTCAGTCTACGACACAAGGGAGTAAGTAGCCTTGCCGAGCCATGAGGCCCATAGGGCAGGAGCCTATCTCCTATTTCTGTAGCGTGAGGCAGCTTGATGTACAAGTACACCCCCTGGACATGACGCTATGTCGCAGGGACTTACCCCCAATCCATCCCTTGAACCCTTGACTACACAAGGGAAGGAACAGATAAATGTGTTTACCTATAATTTAATCCTCTCCAATAAGCACCTGTTTTCAGTTTCAGATAATTTCGGACCCACGTAGCACTTATATCCAGCTTTTGGTGTCTGTCCACACACTTTGTCCTACACAAACATTCAATAAATTCCCATTGACAATGAATGGATAATTTTACATCATAGTGTCTGAGCAAATAGACATAGGGCTCCATCTTGCACCACCCCTTACCCCTTATCCCTAAACTTATTTGCCATTTTTTACTATTTTAAAACATTTAAAAATATTTCAACTAGCCAATCGACATCGACACGTTGTTAGCTTGTAGATCGGCTATTTGCACTATTTTAAAATGTTTTAAAATAGTAGAACATGGCAAATAAGTTTAGGGTTAAGGGGTAAGGGGTGGCGCAAGATCTAGAGCATAGTGTCTATTTCCGTACGATGATAAGAGCACCCCTCACTTCACATGGGTGTGACTTTTTTAATTATTATTGAGAGAGAAAAAAAATCACACCCGTGTGAAGTGAGGGGAGCTCTTATCATCATACATCATTAGGCCTATATACATCATCTCATTCTGGACAATCACAATTTGCGCCCTCACCCTCAATGCTTGTCTATACACGCAAACACTCAAAGCTGGCCATGCATTGTCAATGGCATTTAATGTTTGTGTTTAAACACAAACACTCAAAGCTGGCCATGCATTGTCAATGGCATTTAATGTTTGTGTTTAAACACAAACACTCAAAGCTGGCCATGCATTGTCAATGGCATTTAATGTTTGTGTTTAAACACAAACCCTCAAAGCTGGACACAGGGGGGGCTATAGCGGGCTACCGGCGAGCCTATAGTGCCCCTCAAAAATAAAGTGAACATAGCCTATGGATATTTTCACTACTTTTGTGTGACAATAATATGGAGCTCTGAGGTTTCTGCCCGACAGCAACGAACGACTCACAGTACGTTTTAACAGTGGGCAGCAGCCAGACGAATCTTCCGGAAGTGATTATTTATCTGTGGGACCCGGCGACTACCGGCGAGAGCGGACGAACGGGCGATGGTCGAAAAGTGGGCGGGGCAACGTCGCCCGAAAATATTAAAATAATTCATCTTTTTGGGCGATGACGGGCGATTGGGCGATGTGTCGGCCGGTCCTCGCCCGCTGTTAAAACGGGCTGATTCATACTCCTATTTTACAGCTGTTTCGGCGCTGTAGTGCCGAAATGATTTCGGCTCGTCAGAAATTTTCAGTAGCACCGACTTTAGGACGGTACCCGCCCCCCCCGAACCTCAAATGACGTCACATTGTAGGCTCTACAGAGCCGAACCGACTTTTATTCGGCTCTAAAATAGGAGTATGAATCGGGCCTTATTGTCATGCCATGAGTTGGGAGGAGCTGGGCTTGATGAGCAGGGAAATGGAGACATATATACAGTATCTCATCTACAACAAACAACACAAACAGGATAATGTTACGTTGTGGACGAAGGATAGGGACGGAGAAAGAAGAAGGGAGAGGATCGAGGCCAGCTGAGAAAAGAGGGGGAGGAGGAGGAGGATGATGCATGGGTGGGGATAGTCAGAGTTGATGGAATAGTTTATGACAGCGCTGCAGCCCTGAGGGTGTCCGCTAGCTGTGCACTGCATGGTTTGCTCTTTTGACACCTTTAAGACGTGATCATAATATAGCCTCAAATGAAGAAATGTTCTAAAGGAAACAAAACCCCGGCCGGACCCCGGCATCATGACTCTGTCTGACCCTCCCTCAGTTCCTCCTGGCATGACCTAACAGTAACCAGGGTGCGTTTAGTGCCCGACTGCACCCAGTGTGGGATTTTCTCTCTCTCTCTCTCCCCCTCTCTCTCCTTTTGCAGTGGTACTATTACTTAATAATTCATTCTTTGTTCATTCGTTTATCATCATAATAGTCCTCTAGAGAGACTACAGCACGCATTCTCTGCCTCCAGTATAAAATGTTTCTCGCTGAAACATGTGCTGAAGTTCCAATTGTTTTGTTTGTGTTGGTGCTTTATTTTGATGTTTTGTTTACATAGGCTATATAAACAAATAATTGAATGGGTAATGGGGAAACGTGTCAACCAAAATCACAACATTGCGCACGCCGCACCACCTAGCGCACTGCGACTCCCGTGCTCGCCGCACCACCTAGCGCACTGCGACTCCCGTGATCGCCGCACCACCTAGCGCACTGCGACTCCCGCCGCACCACCTAGCGCACTGCGACTCCCGTGATCGCCGCACCACCTAGCGCACTGCGACTCCCGCCGCACCACCTAGCGCACTGCGACTCCCGTGATCGCCGCACCACCTAGCGCACTGCGACTCCACGCCGCACCACCTAGCGCACTGCGACTCCACGCCGCACCACCTAGCGCACTGCGACTCCACGCCGCACGACCTAGCGCACTGCGACTCCCACCGCACCACCTAGCGCACTGCGACTCCCGCCGCACCACCTAGCGCACTGCGACTCCCGCCGCACCACCTAGCGCACTGCGACTCCCACCGCACCACCTAGCGCACTGCGACTCCCGTGATCGCCGCACCACCTAGCGCACTGCGACTCCCGCCGCACCACCTAGCACACTGCGACTCCCGTGATCGCCGCACCACCTAGCGCACTGCGACTCCACGCCGCACCACCTAGCGCACTGCGACTCCCGCCGCACCACCTAGCGCACTGCGACTCCCGCCGCACCACCTAGCGCACTGCGACTCCCACCGCACCACCTAGCGCACTGCGACTCCACGCCGCACCACCTAGCGCACTGCGACTCCCGCCGCACCACCTAGCGCACTGCGACTCCCGCCGCACCACCTAGCGCACTGCGACTCCCGCCGCACCACCTAGCGCACTGCGACTCACGCCGCACCACCTAGCGCACTGCGACTCCCGCGCACCACCTAGCGCACTGCGACTCCCGCGCACCACCTAGCGCACTGCGACTCCCGTGATCGCCGCACCACCTAGCGCACTGCGACTCCCGCCGCACCACCTAGCGCACTGCGACTCCCGCCGCACCACCTAGCGCACTGCGACTCCCGCCGCACCACCTAGCGCACTGCGACTCCCGCCGCACCACCTAGCGCACTGCGACACCACGTCGCACCACCTAGCGCACTGCGACTCCCGCCGCACCACCTAGCGCACTGCGACTCCCGCCGCTCCACCTAGCGCACTGCGACTCCCGCTGCACCACCTAGCGCACTGCGACTCCACCACGTCGCACCACCTAGCGCACTGCGACTCCCGTGCTCGCCTCTGGCTACTACCGACATTAGTCTTCCCGACCTAGGTCTACTCGTACTACTTACAAGCACTATGCCGTTCTCTGCAGTACTTACAAAGGACATTAGGAGAGAGAGAGAGAGAGAGAGAGAGAGAGAGAGAGAGAGAGAGAGAGAGGGAGGGAGGGAGGGAGAGAGAGAGAGAGGAGAGGGGGAGGGAGAGAGAGAGAGAGAGAGAGAGAGAGAGAGAGAGAGAGAGAGAGAGAGAGAGAGAGAGGGAGGGAGGGAGGGAGGGAGGGAGGGAGGGACGGACGGACGGACGGACGGACGGACGGACAGACAGACAGAGGCAAGTTATACTACAAGTTGTAGTTCAACCTTTACTGGTTGACCTATCGGTCCAAAAGAGAGGAACTGCTTCTTCTGAGAGGAGAGAGCAATCACTTTGAGTCCAAATTATTTCACTTCAAAGACGGTGATTTTCCCAGCAGAGAAGGAGCAGCAGAATTAAATGTCACAGAGCACAGCACAACAGCACAGAAATGATAAATAACATCAGCCTACAGTACATCAATTTGTTGCAGAAGTTATGTGCACTCTTAGAGATCGAACTGTCGCCTGAAAGTTAATTGAAAACCAAAACAGTAAAAGAAATTTGGACGTTTTTGAAGTAACTAACTTTCCATCTCTCACTGGCAATATACTTACTGTGATAAACAGATCTTACGAACGAATTTATAGATTGCCAAATATGTGTTATTGTGTGGCCTATTTGTCTGCCTCCCATTCAATTTCATTCAATGTCTAGTGAGAAGTTTCACAGCCATGCAAAATAACTTTTCTTGAATATATTGTAGTTATGAAAGTTTTAATGACTTTTTCAATGATCCAATCTCCCAAACAAGAGTCAATAGCAATAAGCTGTTTGGGGTGGAGAAGATTTGCGAGCACGTATGTGTGTGCGTGCACTGACTGCACTCATACGGCTGCAACACTGTATCACAAGTAAAAGTCAAATCTCGACTATTTGACAGACCCCGGGAAAAGTCACCGTTTGACTTTTCAAAAGTCAAATACTGACTTTGACTTTTCAAAAGTCAAATACTGACTTTTCTCAAGGGGGCGCTGTTTTTCCTTTGTCTTGTCAATATTAAACCGAGCGGGGTATCTCGGCCGTCCCTGGGCCGTTTCGTACGGGGGGAATCTCGTTCGAACCGGGCCGCCGTCCCGGAAGCGCTCCCGGTGGTCTCGTGCCCAGGTGGGGGTCCGCGGGGGTCCGCGGGGGTCCGTGGGGTATGCACATACACGCACGCGCGCACGCCGCACACACACGCGTGTGTATAGAGGGAGGGCGGGGGTTCTCAAGGTTCGGGGACCCCTAGGGACCCCCAGGGACCCCCCAGGGACCCCCACATGGTAACTCTTTCATTTCTCAACCGTTTTGGACGAGGGTTGGTTTGTTGGAATCGTGTCACCCCCGTGGGGGCGTTTTTGGGGGTCTCAAGGTCCGGGGACCCCTGGGGACCCCCAGGGACCCCCACATGGTAACTCTTTCATTTCTCTACTATTTTGGACGGGGGTGGGTTCGTTGGAATCGTGTCGCCCCCCTGGGTGCGTTTTTGGGTGTCTCAAGGTTCGGGGACCCCTAGGGACCCCCAGGGACCCCCCCAGGGACCCCCACATGGTAACTCTTTCATTTCTCAACCGTTTTGGACGAGAGTGGGTTTGTTGGAATCGTGTCACCCCCGTGGGGGCGTTTTTGGGGGTCTCAAGGTTCGGGGACCCCTGGAGACCCCCAGGGACCCCCACATGGTAACTCTTTAATTTCTCTACCATTTTGGACGGGGGTGGGTTCGTTGGAATCGTGTCGCCCCCCTGGGTGCGTTTTTGGGGGTCTCAAGGTTCGGGGACCCCTAGGGACCCCCAGGGACCCCCCCAGGGACCCCCACATGGTAACTCTTTCATTTCTCAACCGTTTTGGACGAGGGTGGGTTTGTTGGAATCGTGTCATCCCCGTGGGGCGTTTTTGGGGGTCTCAAGGTTCGGGGACCACTGGGGACCCCCAGGGACCCCCCAGGGACCCCCACATGGTAACTCTTTCATTTCTCTACCATTTTGGACGGGGGTGGGTTCGTTGGAATCGTGTCGCCCCCCTGGGTGCGCTTTTGGGGGTCTCAAGGTTCGGAGACCCCTAGGGACCCCCAGGGACCCCCACATGGTAACTCTTTCATTTCTCAACCACTTTGGACGGGGGTGGGTTCGTTGGAATCGTGTCGCCCCCCTGGGTGCGTTTTTGGGGGTCTCAAGGTTCGGGGACCCCTAGGGACACTCAGGGACCCCCCCAGGGACCCCCACATGGTAACTCTTTCATTTCTCTACCATTTTGGACGGGGGTGGGTTCGTTGGAATCGTGTCGCCCCCCTGGGTGCGCTTTTGGGGGTCTCAAGGTTCGGGGACCCCTGGGGACCCCCCAGGGACCCCCACATGGTAACTCTTTCATTTCTCAACCGTTTTGGACGAGGGTGGGTTTGTTGGAATCGTGTCACCCCCGTGGGGCGTTTTTGGGGGTCTCAAGGTTCGGGGACCACTGGGGACCCCCAGGGACCCCCCAGGGACCCCCACATGGTAACTCTTTCATTTCTCTACCATTTTGGACGGGGGTGGGTTCGTTGGAATCGTGTCGCCCCCCTGGGTGCGCTTTTGGGGGTCTCAAGGTTCGGAGACCCCTAGGGACCCCCAGGGACCCCCCCAGGGACCCCCACATGGTAACTCTTTCATTTCTCAACCACTTTGGACGGGGGTGGGTTCGTTGGAATCGTGTCGCCACCCTGGGTGCGTTTTTGGGGGTCTCAAGGTTCGGGGACCCCTAGGGACACTCAGGGACCCCCCCAGGGACCCCCAGGGACCCCCACATGGTAACTCTTTCATTTCTCTACCATTTTGGACGGGGGTGGGTTCGTTGGAATCGTGTCGCCCCCCTGGGTGCGCTTTTGGGGGTCTCAAGGTTCGGGGACCCCTAGGGACCCCCAGGGACCCCCCCAGGGACCCCCACATGGTAACTCTTTCATTTCTCAACCGTTTTGTACGAGAGTGGGTTTGTTGACCCCCAGGGACCCCCCAGGGACCCCCACATGGTAACTCTTTAATTTCTCAACCGTTTTGGACGAGGGTGGGTTTGTTGGAATCATGTCGCCCCCTGGGGGTGTCTTTGGGGTTCTCAAGGTACCTATGTAGAGAGAGACAGAGATCATGTTCAGACAGAGAGAGAGACAGAGATCATGCCCCATCATGTTTGAAGAGAGAGACAACCCTAGCACACAACCCTAGCACACAACCCTAGCACACAACACACAACCCTAGCACACAACCCTACTTGTAGATCGGCTATTTTGTAAACCTTCTAGGGGCTATATCTCCATGGGGAAATTATATTAGAAGCCCATCTTTGGATATGTTATAGAGCTCGTCAAGATGAACAATCTGAGGCGTGTTTCGTGTTTTCTACGCAAACTCTATAATTAGCCAACTAGGGGCCAATTAAGGCACTTCTGGTTGTCGGATTGAGATATAACCTACATATTCTGATTCAGCGCCATTGGTTTAGTGGGGTTAGAAGGAGTTTTGGAGCAAAATAACTAAAATTCGAGAAAATATGATTTTTTTTTAATTTTCAAACAGCAATTTGACCCATTCTAAGTCTTATAGACAGTTAAAACGAACACCATTAGATTTCCCTTACTTGACATAGGAGGGGGAAGTGTATTTAGAGGAATCCTTAAAAGATTGGATTTTTAGTGGCCTCCAACGCGTTAAAATCAATTAAAAATCCAAAATGTGTCCGTTTGTTTTGAGCAGGCAAATTTCTTCTTCTTCTCATCCAGCTGAATCCAATGAACTTGGTCCTGAGACTCTACGACACTTCTAACTATCAAAGGTCACGCCCGTGACCTTTGTATGGCGTCGAGGCCCTTTAAGGCTATAATCGACAGGGAATAACTAACAATTTTTCTAAAACAAAGGGTGTTTATCCATGTCTGAAGCACGGGGAATCCAATGGAATTGATTTCAAGTCTCTACGACACTTCTAAATATTTTAGATATTTTTTTGGACACGTTTTTTGGACCCCACAAACACAAATATTTGTTTTCTTTTTACAAAAACTACTTAGTCTGACTCACCTTTTCACGATGGATTTAATGGAATTGGTCCCGTTGAAAAAAAAAGTTTTGTTAATTTTTCTAGCCTCTCTAAGGCCTCTAAGTCAAAATCCATTGGATATTAGGGGCCCATCTTTTAGTATGTTATATAGCTTGTCAGGACGAACAATCTGATATGTGTTTCTCCACACACGGTCATGTGGTTCAGAAAACTAGGGTTAGACTTTAAAGCGCGATAGCTCCTCCCACAAAGGTCAAAAATGGGCGTGCCTTACATCCACGCATAGCTATCGATTTGACGAACGCGCCAATATGTGTCTCCCCGCACACGGACCTGTGGTTCTCAAAATTAGGGTTAGCATTTCACCATTCAATACACTCTAAGGTTTACCATGTCTATAAAGCTTGTGGATTACAGGTCAGA
>NC_136809.1:7367337-7392337 GCF_951216825.1 Electrona antarctica | reverse complement strand
ATTAATTTTAGTAAGTATTATGAACTTAACTAACTAACTTTAGCCCTTACGGTCTCCGAGATAAAAATACTTGTATGTGAGCTTTTGCATTTTCCCATTCATGTCAATGGGGAAATGTAATGCACGAATAAATTAATGTCAATTAAACTATACAACATTTCTCTTCCCGTCAATTTGACATATGGCTCAAGTGCTCAAAACTGTGGGAGGAGTAGCGTGCCAAAATGTAGGGTTACTCTAGAAAGAAAAATAAAGTGTTACAATTACAATATTCTGGTTGCCCTGTTAGGGCCTAATTGTTTTTTACGCTAGTTTTGTGGATCCATTTATTTTAAATGCGTGGCCCCCAGACCAAGGGGCCAGTGAGGCTTTCCAACGTTGAAGCACTGGGCCCTAGCGGTAAGAGGAGGGACTGCAGGCGGACCCGTGGAAGTATGAGCGCGTTTGCACTTCCGCATTTTGGGCACCAAATTTTGGTGCCCAAATCGAAAAAAGGCGGAAGTAGACGGTCCTTCCGGGTGCTTCAAAACGCCACTGAACAACTTCCACTGACATGAATAGCGGGGGGGCGGAGCTTCGCGCCAGATCAGTCTCTATCCTTTTATATACTCTATGCCCCAGACCCCCCACAAAATGGCCGGAACTATTTAATATTCACCAAAACAAGACCAGAACTCCCACCACGGGACTCTGGGAATCAATTAATACCTTTGCAACCACTGATATATTAATGCTAAGTATTTCCTACAGCTTTAAGTTAAAAAATCTGAACTAACCCTTTAAGCACCCAAACAAGTCATTAAAGGGGAAAACCACCCATTTTCAACATTTTACTATGTCATTAATATACCTTAGAGCTGTTGTGTGGAAATAGAACTGTAATTATGAAAAAAACCATTAACATGGTGAAACACATCTTGATGACATCATCAAGATGTGTTTCACCATGTTAATGATTTTTTTCAGACCTCTAGTTCTAGGAAACACAGAATGGGGGAACTTTTTTATTATTTTCAAACAACAGCTCTAAGGTACATTAATGACATAGTAAAATGTTGAAAATGAGTGGAATGCCCCTTTAAGAGGTTTGTCAGTCGTCCCTGTGTCCATGATGCTTGGGTTTGGTCAAATCAAATACAAATGGAGGCATTTGAATTGATTTGGTCAGCAGATGTTAACGAGACCTTCATTATAATGTCCTTGTGCTGGCAGGCCTTTGTTACAAAAACAAAAATGCTACGGACTTCAACCATGAAGACAACATGGAGATTTAATTTGGGTAGTCATGCAAAACTCACTTTGTTTATCCACGTTTTTCCCCGCCAAGGTACTGGGGCTCCTTGTGTGTGTGCTTTGCTTCCTTCAGGCCGTGTTGCCATGTCTGCTTATTGTAAGCAACCTTTGACTTGTTTTTTCTGTAAAGTCACTTGCAAATAAATTATTGGTAGTTGCTGGTTGATGGTTTTTTTGGGCTTGATTCTAAAGTGTATAGCTTATTTGGGCTTGCTTCCACATTTCTTCACATCAAGGAACCCCCGATTAATATGTAATTGTCCACAGACATCCATCTGAACATATTTAGTGCCTTTTTTATTAAAATGTTTAAAAAAAATCAAAATATTTCGATTTATTCTCAATGTGTTTTTAAATAACGGATGTACAACCTCACAATGTGTCGCTGTGAGCTTGTAGATCAGCTATTTTCATTTGTGCTTGTTTTCATAGACCTGGCCACTTGTTTCTCTTGCAAAACTGGCAACACAGCAAGAGAAAGAGGAACTTATGCACACACAAACGCAATGCACTATGGGCTGTAAGAAAAAGGTGAATACAGACTAAAAGCCTGTCTTAAAGGCACAGAACCTATTTAACATTCAGGGCAGCACAGGTAGAACAGTCGACAAACAACAGTGTAAATATAGAGTCACGTAAGAAAGCAAAGAAAACAAAGTGTTACAACACCAGGTAAACATCAAACCTAAATTAATCTAAACATATTATTAGCATTTGTGGTCAAGCAAACAGGTTATATCACTCTAACAAACAATTATGGGAAGAAATAACCAGGGGTCACCAACATGTCCGTACACAGACAAATGTGTCCGTGGGAAAAACATGAGTTTCTGTTTTACACGTCATTATAATGTTCTGATTTTGATCACAACACCCACTTACTGAATGTCAAGTCTCCAGGTTCTCTTCAGAGTATGTATGACACTTATGTATTATGACACTATGGCACATTAGGAGCTCCACTAATACTAGTGGTTCTCAAATGTTTCATTTGAAGTGACCCTCTTAACTCCGAGAGTGTTCAAATGTGACTAAATTTGACTGAGGGACTGCCATTGGATTTTTTTGAATTTTCGTTTTTTCATGTCATATGAAAGCAGGGAATCATAGCTTCAAATTGACATATTGGTTGTTCAGTTTGACCCACCAGTTTTGGAGATATAGCTTATAGAGTAATGTCTTGCAGAGAAACAGCGAGTTGAGAAAACAAGCTTGAAAGGTTCACTTCTGTAGTCTCTAACATTACACCTAGCTACACGTTTAAGCATTTATTTCATATTTACATGTCGATTTCAGCTCTGACACTTATTTCAGACATGCTCTAGTATGTGAAGAGTCTGCCTGTGCTATTAACTCATTTTGAAAAAAAGATTAAATTTTTTTTTTTCTCCTCTGGTAATTTGCGCGATGGCAGTCTCTCAGTCAAATCTGGTCACAAATGGTGTCAAAAATGGAACGTTGACAAAAATGTCCACGGCAAGCAAACATGGCGATGACCCCTGGAAATAACCAACCTACAGTATATCTGCAAAGTACATTTAATACAGTAGTATTCTAAAGTTATATGAATTGACCACAAAGTCCAGCTATGCCTGGTGTTGGTTACTACTAGTAGTGTGTCTGTTCTAACGGGATTTGATGCAGAGGAAGTTCCTTCTCTCCCTGCAGTCCCTGATCTGCCACTGGGTGCTGTGGTCTTTGGGTAGGGTTCCACAGTGCCGCCCCCAGGCCGGACACAGTGGCAGGTCCTGGTACTGCTGTGGTTCCCCGTCCACCCAGAGCCACTGGCCCGCCAGGAAACGCAGAGCCGTCCACACCTGGGGACGACATGGAAAGCAAAGCAAGTCAAACATCTGCACCAAAGTGTTATTGTGTTGGAATCAGGACTCGGCTTAGATTTAGCATTGTTTAGTCAACCTTACTATTATTGTCCAAGCTGCTTATTCCTATGATATGTATTATGTTATCTAATTAAATACTAATGGAACAAACTTTATTTACAATATTAATGTTTGTGTTAATGTAATAGAGTTTAGTTACCGTTAGGATTAGTGTTAAAGGGGAATTTCTCCCTAAACCTTTTTTTTTTTACAAAAGTAAGTTGATAATTATGTATATTGACCAAAAACAAATAAAATAAAGATATAGGGGAGCTGAAGCCGCAGAAGGAGCTGCTGCTGGAGGGGTCTAACGTCAGCTCACGTAGAACAGGAAGAGTGCAGTGTCAACAATGCATGGATCGTTGCTGTCACATCATCTAGAACAGATGTAAACAAAAACCAAAAACCAATTGCGCGATTGAATAGGAGTTCTAGCGTTAGACCCCTCCAGCAGCAGCTCCAGCTCCTTCTGCTGCTTCAGCTCCCCTATATCTTTATTTTTTTTGGTCAATATACATAATTATCAACTTACCTTTGTAAAAAAAGGTTTAGGGGTTCAAGAAATTCACCTTAATGTGGGGTGCGGTCACAATCCAACATAAGACAATTAGCCCTTCGCTAAACCCCACCACAAAAAGCAATTGTCCAATGGCAATCCATATAGTTTAGCAACTTAACGTCAGGAAAGTTACACGACTGACCTGCCCAGGTGATGACAATAATACTATAGTAATGACCGTAGTCTTAACAACACCGTGCAACATGAAAACTCGATCCTGTCGGGGGGGTCGTTAAAGTTGATTGTTATACTGTTTCTACCCCTGTCATTGCCTCGTATTTCTAGTTAATTTAAATAATGGTATGCACATTTGTCTATATAGTGCATAGCCTACTGCAGGCCTGGTTGACTAGATTTAGAAGACATTTTGATGCTCTTGCTACTGAAATGATCGATTATTTATATGGAGTTATTTAACATGCATCTCAATGGGGGAGAAGGACAGCTTGCCCTGTCTCGGTGGCTAACATGCCTATTGGACAAGGACGGGTTGTGTAGGGAGTCAGCAAAGGACCAATTAGGAGTTGGACTTATACTCAAAACCGCAACTCACTGTCAGGCTACTTTGGAGCCTTTAGGTGCCGGGCCTATTACAATCAAAATAATAAAAGTTAAAAAAAAAAAGAAAATTAAAAGAAATCAAACCTCATTGGTCGTGGCCTCCTGGATCTTGTCCCTGGCGTAGCGGTGGTCGTCCTCAGACTGCAGGCTCACCAGGTCATACTGGTGCTCACGGTAATGATTATGTTGGCTGGAGTTGCTGCCGATGGCCCTGCAGTGCTCCAGAGCCTCCTCCCATGTCTTGTTCTCCTTCACCAGGATCACGTTGTCAACGAAACAGATGAATGACATGAGATAGGAGCAATCATAACTGTACCACCTGCTTTTCTTGGCAATTTCGCCACAGTCCTCCTGTCCCAAAGCAGCCTGTCCAATTGCCCAGTTTGCGTCACTTGAAGCGTCTCCTCTGTAAAAAAAAAAATAATAATCACACCCGTGTGAAGCTCTCATCATCATACATCATCATCATACATCATCTCATTCCGGCCAATCATGATTTGCATCCTCTCCTTCGCCATCAATGTTTGTGTTACGCAATGTTTGTGTTTACACAAACACTCAAAATTGTCCATCCATTGTCAATTGCATTTAATGTTTGTGTTAGAACAAAAATTGGTACAAAAATAATCAATATTACATGACTGCTCTACATACATACACATTTGATTGTTTGATTGAGTGATTGGTTAACTGATTGATTGAGTTAGTTAGTTAGTTATATTCTAAGTGTCAATGGATTGCAGGCTGGTTGTTAGTAAGCACCCATTCAAATTGCATTCTAAAACAAAATGTGAGACGCCAGAGAACAAGACCAACCTTTCTCCTGTCCACCTCCAGACAGAAGCATCCCCGGGGTCTCTGTACAGGCCGATCCACATCCACATCTCATTAACCGCCTCAAACTGATTCAGCAGGTGTTCTCTATGACTACTAGCAGAAGCCAAGTCAGTGAACTTCTCCTTGCAGTGCTGTTGAGCATCGAGCCAGCTTTTGTCCTCCTTCACATAGTGAAATGTTTTCATCTGGACACGAGCTTCCAACTGAAGAGCAGCAATGATGAGGAGGAGGAAGAGGAAGAGGGGGGTCTTGAATAGGCTCCCCTTCACCATTTTCACAAGTTGTTTCTTCAGTTCAAGTAGAGAAGAGTTCCGGGCAGAGTTCAGTTGTCATAATGGCCTCTCTGTAGCTGTGAGTCCTCGGTGTGACCTGGTTGTCTATGTAAAGCAGGACTCACAGAGCAGGATAAAGATGTGTTTAGTTGTCTAGTGAGGCGCGAGCAGTCACACTGTTCTTATGACAGCTACTAACCTGGACACACCCACCTATATGCACCTGGACACACCCACCTACATGCACCTGGACTCACCCACCTATATGCACCTGGACACACCCACCTACATGCACCTGGACACACCCACCTATATGCACCTGGACACACCCACCTACATGCACCTGGACACACCCACCTATATGCACCTGGACACACCCACCTACATGCACCTGGACACACCCACCTACATGCACCTGGACACACCCACCTATATGCACCTGGACACACCCACCTATATGCACCTGGACACACCCACCTACATGCACCTGGACACACCCACCTATATGCACCTGGACACACCCACCTACATGCACCTGGACACACCCACCTACATGCACCTGGACACACCCACCTACATGCACCTGGACACACCCACCTATATGGACCTGGACACACCCACCTACATGCACCTGGACACACCCACCTATATGCACCTGGACACACCCACCTATATGCACCTGGACACACCCACCTACATGCACCTGGACACACCCACCTACATGCACCTGGACACACCCACCTACATGCACCTGGACACACCCACCTACATGCACATATACATGTCATATACAGTATATTTTCAAGCATCCAATCCACCAAACAAGAGACATTTTTTTCGTTGGGTGAAAACAACACAGCTTTCACAATTGTATTGCATATTACTGAACGTCCATGTTACATTTTATGTTATTATTATTATTTTTGCAGGTGCAGGTAATTGCAACCACCACTGTCTTCTTGTGAACATGTTAAACGGGACTGCCAAATAGCCTATTCTCATATCTTATTCTGACAATAATCATATTCTTTGAGACACAAATCCGAGTTTTTTCCGTGTGTGTGTGTGTGTGTGTGTGTGTGTGTGTGAGCGCTGGACTGTGATGACCTATGAAGGCGATCGAGGGCATGTGGCAGAACCTTCCCGTTCAGGACATGATCCAAACCCCCACCTCTTCCTACACACTTAGTTCATTTAGAGTCTAACAGTACGTTTTAATGCCGGGCGACAGCCAGACGAATTTTCCGGAAGTGCATTATTTGTCAATGGGACCCAATGGCAACTACTGGCGATAGAGGCGATAGCAGGCGATGGTCGAAAAGTGGGCGGAGGAACGTCGCCCAGTGATAGTGGGCGATTGCTAGCCTGGCTAATAAGCCAGACTAATATCACACAACACTGTCGCGGTATATTAGTCTGGGCTGGCTCCACTTGGATTTCATTTCCCGGGGGGCTGGTTCAAACATTTTCTCTTTGACGCAATTGGTCAGAGCTACTGTCAGTCAAAGGTCTCAAGCATTGAACGTCACTGTACCAAAGCCCGCCCATATTGCATACCGTGTCCCGATTGGCCCGACCTGTTCTCGGTTGTAGGAAAGAGGCGTGCTACTGAGCCTCGCCAGACCCTAATCCGCTGGCAGGCAATTTTTTTTTTGCCAACGGCTGATTCGGTCTGGTTTATTAACCAGGCTAGGCGATTGCCAATGAAATTCAAGCAACGCTCGCCGTTGGTCTCCCGCTGTTAAAACGTACTGTAAGGTCTAAAGGTGTGTCCAAACGTTTTTCAAAGGGGGCCATATTAGAAAATGAGGGCCGACTACATCTCCTCGACTGACATAATGTGCCTTCGGACCATAAAGTCACATAGGCCTATACATATGCATTGCATCTTTTGTTAGGTGTGCTGTGAACAAAACACAAAAATAACTTTTTTCAGCCTTATTTCATATTACCAAATGTAGCCAGACGTGCAAGGTCTGACTACATTTGACCCCTTGAACAACGAATCCTGACAAATTATACTCTGGGAAATGCCCAGGTTAATAAAAATAAAAAAATCTATGTAAAAATCTTGGGGTAATATGAATCTGTCCGAGGGCCGCATTTGGCTGATAGTGTGATGTCACTATATTACAGTTTTTTTTCATTGGCACGTTTGACTGTCAAGGTTTCAGCCTCCAGGAAGAAACCCTAAATACAAAGGGAAGACATCATTTCACATAACAACCACACCAAGGGGTCTAATGAAGTACTGTCACCTCTTAAACACATTCAAAATTGGAAAAAGTACAAAAATCACGGCACTCCATCTTTAATAATAATAAATATAATTTGTAAACTGTGGCTATAGCAGTGACTGAGACAACATGCAGGAAGAAAAAACAAAGCCAAGTGCCAGCTATGTACGTAAACATGAGTGAGTATGTCACACATAGATATATATATAAACTCTAGATGGCTCAAGGCGGAGTTTCTGACGTCGTTCACCCGGCAGCCATCTTACTTCGGGGCTACAGTACAGTATGTTCAATGGCAGCTCAAACAGAAACAGTCATAACTCCCTCAAATCTTGACGGATTTACAAACGGGTTGGTTTATTACAAACGTTGTCAATGTGGCTATGATTCATGACGCTTATCTGCTTAATTTTTTATATGAACGTCGTATAAAGCATATAAGTATGCGGACGTCTCTGACGTTTATAACAAACCAAACCGTTTGAAAATCGGTTGAAAATTGAGCAAGTTATGGTCATTTAAGAGTACATGCCCCATAGACACAATGTTATGTGGTCCGAGGTAAGATGGCCGCCACGTAACGACGTTGCTCTCCATTGGCCAACAGCGCGGGTGAGCTATCTAGAGTTTATATATATCTATGATGTCACACGCAACTGGTTGCACCGCTGCGGCCCTCATCAAGTCACCTTTCCTGAAATGCACCCCCTCAGGGCCCTCACCCCAAAATGCACCCCCTCAGGGCCTTCACCCCAAAATGCACCCCCTCAGGGCCCTCACCCCAAAATGCACCCCCTCAGGGCCCTCACCCCAAAATGAGTTTGACATCACTGGGCTTAGAGAATTTGTTTTGAATGTGTAATTAAGCAATATTACACATTCTGCGTTGCTTTCGGAACTCGCCCTGCGGGCTCTTTCCTGCAGCATCGCAGGTGTGCATTAATGAAGTTAAACCACCCCCTCGAGTGTAATATTGCAATTAAATTATAAAAAAATTTTTTAATGACAGATGTAGTCACTACGACCACAAATGTCCCAAGAAACTAGCTAGCCTAGCCACCGAGTTTGCTGCGCTCTGGGAGAACAGAGCAGCTGAATTCTTTGTTTTGATTAGGTGTGGAGTGGTGCTCGTTTGAACCACGCTAGCCGTGGTTCAAACGAGGCTGTTTCAACCAATCAGATTGCTTCCTCCAAACGACCTGTTGTATAATATTATTTAATTATCCCAACAAAGTTATTACAAACATTTGCTTGAAAATGACACAGTATATTCAGATCAGGTCCTTAAACGGGTAGTTCATCCCAAAATGACTTATTTTAGATCAATTACACACCCTATAAATTCTTGAATTCATCTAAAACATTTCTTTTTTAATTTATCGCATTCCTGAGCCAATAATTTGATGACCGGCAGAAAGAGAAGCATTAATCTCCATGAATTCAATTGGGGTGTGCAATTGACAGTGGTGTGCATAGTTATACACCAAGTGGTGCCTTTTGCACCCTGGACAGCAATGTGCCCTTTTGTACAGTTTTATTTTTTGGACAGTGTACAGTATGTGACCCATTAAAAGCGCCTAATATAATTATTATTTATGCCCCAATATCTATAAATCTCGCACACTATTAAGGCGGTTCCACAAATGCAGGTGCCCTTTTTGCACTTCAGCACCTGGCTCAACATGTACAGTTTAAAGACATCCAGTAATCGTCAAGACCTACTACTGTATGTGAAGAAACTATATGCAAAACAAAATCAAGAGTGTATTCAGAGGAACAGGGGAGTATTTAGAGAGAGGAAGTGGTACTAATGAGGCAAGTGTAGTCGTTGTCTGTCCTGATGAATAATAATAAATAATAATAATAATAATAATAATAAAACTTTATTTGTATAGCACCTTTCATGACATGAAATGCAGCTCAAAGTGCTTTACACAAAAAAAGAAAAGAAAGGCAGGGCATAAACAATACAGTGAGGACATGAATAACATTTTTTAAAAAGACAACTAAATCAATTAAAAGCAAGGGTGTAGAAGTGGGTCTTGAGCTGAGCTTTAAAAATGTCTAATGATGAAGGTCTAAGGCCTCACTCAGACCTTTGCAGCATTGCTGCATGCTTGTTGTATGAATGTTGTGAGTGTCATGGCCGGTTTGAGGACTACATTTTGGACTACAAGCTGTTGTATGGCTTTCGGCTGTGTTTCGACTGCGCCCCTCCCCCTCATACAACACAAGTGTTGTGTCAGACCATGTGACTCCCATTGGAAATGCATTGGGGCAAGCTGTGTCACACCCTTTGTATACAGCAAGCATACAGCAATCTGTTGTAAAGGTCTGAGTGAGGTCTAAGCGACCGAAACGTCGACCTAATAAAGAGCAACATTGTTTTGGCAATTGTCTGACAGACAGTGTGCGGGAACTTTTATTTGTCTTTCAAAGATACTCTTTTCGCAAGTGTAGTCGTTGACATCACAGATGGTGATTCAAATGTGTTGCTTTGACTTCAGTTGCATTTAACAGGTTTATCTGACCTAATGTGTAACTACAGGTCCATCCCATGTAATTAGAATATTTTGTAAAAGTTCATTTTCTTCCGTAATATAATTCAAAAAGTGAAACTTGCATGTGTACAATGTATTTAAAACCTTTTTTTGTTTTAATCTTGACGATTATGGCGTACAGCTCATGAAAATCAAAAAATCCTATCCCAATGAATTAGAATATTTTATGAGACCACTAAAAAAATGATTTTTTTTAAACGAGAAATGTCGACCATCTGAAAAGTATATTAATGTATGCAGTTAATACTTGGTCTGGGCTACTTTTGAACAAATCATTTCATCAATGGGGCGTGGCATGGAGTTGATCAGCCAGTGGCAATGTTGAGGTGTTATGGAAGCCCAGGTTTGCTTTGATAACAGCCGTAAATTAATTTGTATTGTTCAGTCTTAACACACGCTGCTGGAAAATAAAAGGAAGATCAGCATCAACATAAAGCTTGTCAATGTACGGAGGCACAGTGCTGTAAAATATCAACAGATGGTTGTGTTATCTTTGACTTCAGTTGCAGATAACAGGTTTATCTGACCGGATAACTGGTCACTGTCCCTGGAAACACACATTTGAGTTCTCTAGGATAGAGAACAGAAGACATCTGACCTCCATAAGGTGTTGGTTGCATGGACCATATACTTTGGTTAGATTTTGGTTTTGTAGGGCATTTGGCAATAAGATAATTTTTCTAAAAAAAAAATCTTATTTAATTTGCAATTAAAAACAATTTGGGCATATACAGTAGCAGACTGTAGTGAATTATTACGTGCAATATCAGAGTAAACGGTAGGAATTATATAGTCGACAAACGACAAAGTGATACAGAACACCAGGTAAACATAACATACATGAATCCTAATATCAGTATTAGCATTTGTGGTCAAGTAAAGTATAAAGTATAAAGATATAAAGATTATATCACTCACATACAGTATATCTGCATAGTACTGTAGTAGTATTCTTTATATCAATGACCACAAAGTCCAGCTATGCCTGGTTGGTTACTACTAGTAGTGTGTCTGTTCTAACGGGATTTGATGCAGAGGAAGTTCCTTCTCTCCCTGCAGTCCCTGATCTGCCACTGGGTGCTGTGGTCTTTGGGTAGGGTTCCACAGTGCCGCCCCCAGGCCGGACACAGTGGCAGGTCCTGGTACTGCTGTGGTTCCCCGTCCACCCAGAGCCACTGGCCCGCCAGGAAACGCAGAGCCGTCCACACCTGGGGACGACATGGAAGTCAAACATCTGCACCAAAGTGTTACTGTGTTGGAATCAGGACTCGGCTTAGATTTAGCATTGTTTAGTCAACCTTACTATTATTGTCCAAGCTGCTTATTCCTATGATATGTATTTTTGTTATTTAATGAAACATTAATGAAACAAACTTTATTGCCAATATTACTGTTTGTGTTGTGAGTGCGGTCACAATCCAACATAAAACAATTAGAAGTTGTATTTACTCAAACCCGCAAGTCACTGTCAGGCTACTTTGGAGCCTATAGAGCGTCGCAGTCCCGCCCCCTGTCATGACGACGCCAGGCCCAGGAAATGAATCCCAATGCATTTTTCCCATAGACATTTCAAAAAGTATTTATTTAAAGACGGTTACGCCACGGACAAAGCCAACTCCACTCGTGACAAATCATGACAATAAACACAATATTTTGGACCAAACAAACAATTGCAAAGAAGAAAAACAACAAAAAAGTGTTGTAACCTGCCGTTTCTACTTTCTAGTTCTTTGTTTGGCCCAAAACATTGTGTTTATTGTCATGATTTGTCACGAGAAGAGGTGGCTTTGTCCGCGGCGTAACTGTCTTTAAATAAATACTTTCTGAAAAGTCTATGAGGAAAATTAACGGAGAATCATTTCCTGGGCCCTGGTAGGGGGGCGGGACTGCGACGCTCTATAGGTGCAGGGCTATTACAAAGTACATTGACGGTTTCAACAAATTATCATCAAAATAATAAAAGTCAGCAAAAAAAAGAGAAAGAAAAATCAAGTTTCCTGCATTCATTTCAACAAAATGTCAGTTCTACCTACAATGTGACCCGTCAACCCCAAATCCTCAAACCTCATTGGTCGTGGCCTCCTGGATCTTGTCCCTGGCGTAGCGGTGGTCGTCCTCAGACTGCAGGCTCACCAGGTCATACTGGTGCTCACGGTAATGATTATGTTGGCTGGAGTTGCTGCCGATGGCCCTGCAGTGCTCCAGAGCCTCCTCCCATGTCTTGTTCTCCTTCACCAGGATCACGTTGTCAACGAAACAGATGAATGACATGCGATGGGAGCAATCATAACTGTACCACCTGCTGCTTCTCTGAGAGGAAATATCGCCACAGTCCTCCTCCTGTTCTGTCTCTCCAAATGCCCAGTTTGTGTCACTTGAAGCGTCTCCACTGTAAAAAAAAAAAAAAATCACACCCATGTGAAGCTCTCATCATCATACATCATCATCTTACATCATCATCTTACATCATCTCATTCCGGCCAATCATGATTTGCATCCTCACCTTCACCATCAATGTTTGTGTTACGCAATGTTTGTGGTACGCAATGTTTGTGTTTACACAAACACTCAAAATTGTCCATTCATTCTCAATAGAGCGTCGCAGTCCCGCCCCCTACCATGGACCAGGAAATGATTCTCCGTTCATTTTCATCATAGACATTTCAGAAAGTATTTTTTTAAAGACGTTTACGCCGCGGACAAAGCCAACTCGAGTCGTGACAAATCATGACAACAAACACAATTTTTTGGGCCGGACAAATAATTAGAAAGAAGAAAAAAACGGCAGGTTACAACACTTTTTTTGTTTATTGTTTGTGTTGTCATGAGTTGTCACGACTCGAGTTGGCTTTGTCCGCGGCGTAACCGTCTTTAAATAAATACTTTCTGAAATGTCTATGGGAAAAATGCATTGGGATTCATTTCCTGGTCCATGGTAGGCGGCGGGACTGCGACGCTCTATTGCATTTAATGTTTGTGTTAGGACAAAAAGTGGTACAAAAATAATCAATATTACATACATACATATACACATTTGATTGTTTGTTTGATTGATTGATTGATTAACTTAATTAATTGAGTTAGTTAGTTAGTTATATTCTAAGTGTCAATGGATTGCAGGCTGGTTGTTAGTAAGCACCCATTCAAATTACATTCTAAAACAAAATGTGAGACGCCAGAGAACAAGACCAACCTTTCTCCTGTCCACCTCCAGATAGAAGCATTCCCGGGGTCTCTGTACAGGCCGATCCACATCCACATCTCATTAACCGCCTCAGACTGATTCAGCAGGTGTTCTCTATGACTACTAGCAGAAGCCAAGTCAGTGAACTTCTCCTTGCAGTGCTGTTGAGCATCGGGCCAGCTTTTGGCCTCATTCACATGGTGAAATGTTTTCATCTGGACACGAGCTTCCAACTGAAGAGCAGCAATGATGATGAGGAGGAGGAAGAGGAAGAGGGGGGTCTTGAATAGGCTCCCCTTCGCCATTTTCACAAGTTGTTTCTTCAGTTCAAGTAGAGAAGAGTTCCGGGCAGAGTTCAGTTGTTGTCATAATGGCCTCTCTGTAGCTGTGAGTCCTCGGTGTGACCTGGTTGTCTATGTAAAGCAGGACTCACAGAGCAGCATAAAGATGTGGTTAGTTGTCTAGTGAGGAGCGAGCTGTCACACTGTTCTTATGACAGCTACTAACCTGGACACACCCACCTAAATGCACCTGGACACACCCACCTACATGCACCTGGACACACCCACCTAAATGCACCTGGACACACCCACCTACATGCACCTGGACACACCCACCTATATGCACCTGGACACACCCACCTACATGCACCTGGACACACCCACCTAAATGCACCTGGACACACCCAGGTGTGGGGAAAAAGTACTCAAATATTTTACTTACATAAAAGTATCAATACTGCTGTGTAGAAATCTGTTACAAGTAGAAGTCCGGAATGCAAATTTACTTGAGTAGCACAAAAGTATTGGTATCAAAATGTACTTAAAGCACCAAAAGTAGAAAGTACTCATTATGCAGAATGTTCCATTTCAAGTTTTCAAATGTATAAGAATCTTTTGAAAATAGCAGATATGCAAGCTCACAATGCATTGCATCGCAACACACTGTGAGCTTGTAGATCTGCTATTTTCAAATGGCCTAAGTCAGTGGTTTTCAACCATTTTCATATCAAGGACCATTATTTATTCAGCATTTGAGCCAGCTAGGGACCACCAACTGATGAGATTTGACTTCTCAGACACCAAACTAAAGACTATTTAGTTATCGTTGGATAAGATTTTGTCCACAATTCCATGCTGTATTGGGGTGGTATTGGAAATACTCAAAGTACAGATACCTCAAAATTGTACTTAAGTACAGTACTTAAGTACTGTAAATGTACTTACCTGTAGTTACTTCCCACCACTGAATACGTACCTTGATACCAGATGAGTAGTTGATACTAATTCACAACTAACTTTTTAGTATATTTCTGAAGACATATATATAGTATATTTTCAAGCATCCAATCCACCAAACAAGAGACATTTTTTTCGTTGGGTGAAAACAACACAGCTTTCACAATTGTATTGCATATTACTGAACGTCCATGTTACATTTTATGTTATTATTATTATTTTTGCAGGTGCAGGTAATTGCAACCACCACTGTCTTCTTGTGAACATGTTAAACGGGACTGCCAAATAGCCTATTCTCATATCTTATTCTGACAATAATCATATTCTTTGAGACACAAATCCGAGTTTTTTCCGGATCAAACATCCCCTTCCCCATTACTAGGAAATGACGTGTAGGCATACGAATGGCAACAGCAGGATAAGCTGTTTGGGGTGGAGCAGATTTGCGAGTACGTGTGTGCGTGCGTGCGTGCGTTGCACACTGACTGCACTCATACTTCATTCCATCCCTGCACGGTACGGGGGGCTTTCAGGTCATGCCTGTGATTTTCCTTAAGCACCCAAACAAGTCATTCAAAGGTTTGCCATTCAAAACTTTCCTTTCATGTATTTGGTCAGCAGATGTTAACGAGACCTTCATTCTAATGTCCTTGTATGGACGTCAACCATGAAGACAACAAGGCGATCGAGGGCATGTGGCAGAACCTTCCCGTTCAGGACATGATCCAAACCCCCACCTCTTCCTACACACTTAGTTCATTTAGAGTCTAACAGTACGTTTTAATGCCGGGCGACGGCCAGACGAATGTTCCGGAAGTGCATTATTTGTCAATGGGACCCGGCAACTACTGGCGATAGAGGCGATAGCAGGCGAACAGGCGATGGTCGAAAAGTGGGCGGAGGAACGTCGCCCAGTGATAGTGGGCGATTGCCAATGAAATTCAAGCAACGCTCGCCGTTGGTCTCCCGCTGTTAAAACGTACTGTAAGGTCTAAAGGTGTGTCCAAACTTTTTTCAAAGGGGGCCATATTAGAAAATGAGGGCCGACTACATCTCCTCGACTGACATAATGTGCCTTCGGACCATAACAAAGTCACATAGGCCTATACATATGCATTGCATCTTTTGTTAAAAAAAGATGCAAAAATAACTTTTTTCAGCCTTATTTCATATTACCAAATGTAGCCAGACGTGCAAGGTCTGACTACATTTGACCCCTTGAACAACGAATCCTGACAAATTATACTCTGGGAAATGCCCAGGTTAATACAAAAAAAAATTCAATGTAAAAACCTTGGGGTAATATGAATCTGTCCGAGGGCCGCATTTGGCTGATAGTGTGATGTCACTATATATATTACAGTTTTTTTTCATTGGCACGTTTGACTGTCAAGGTTTCCTCCTCCAGGAAGAAACCCTAAATACAAAGGGAAGACATCATTGCACATAACAACCACACCAAGGGGTCTAATGAAGTACTGTCACCTCTTAAACACATGAAAAATTGGCATCACATTGGAATCACGGCACTCCATCTTTAATAATAATAAATATAATTTGTAAACTGTGGCTATAGCAGTGACTGAGACAACATGCGCAGGAAGAAAAAACAAAGCCAAGTGCCAGCTGTGTACGTAAACATGAGTGAGTATGTCACACATAGATATATATATAAACTCTAGATGGCTCAAGGCGGAGTTTCTGACGTCGTTCACCCGGCAGCCATCTTACTTCGGGGCTACAGTACAGTATGTTCAATGGCAGTTCAAACAGAAACAGTCATAACTCCCTCAAATCTTGACGGATTTACAAACGGGTTGGTTTATTTAGTGGCTATGATTCAGGAAGCTTATCTGCTTATTTTTTTTTTTATATGAACGTTGTATAAAAGCATATAAGTATGCGGACGTCTCTGACGTTTATAACAAACCAAACCGTTTGAAAATCGGTTGAAAATTGAGCAAGGTATGGTCATTTAAGAGTGCATGCCCCATAGACACAATGTTATGTGGCCCGAGGTAAGATGGCCGCCACGTAACGACGTCGCTCTCCATTGGCCAACAGCGCGGGTGAGCTATCTAGAGTTTATATATATCTATGATGTCACACGCAACTGGTTGCACCGCTGCGGCCCTCATCAAGTCACCTTTCCTGAAATGCACCCCCTCAGGGCCCTCACCCCAAAATGAGTTTGACATCACTGGGCTTAGAGAATTTGTTTTGAATGTGTAATTAAGCAATATTACACTTCTGCGTTGCTTTCGGAACTCGCCCTGCGGGCTCTTTCCTGCAGCATCGCAGGCGTGCATTAATGAAGTTAAACCACCCCCTCGAGTGTAATATTGCAATTAAATTATACAAAAAAAATTTTAATGACAGATGTAGTCACTACGACCACAAATGTCCCAAGAAACTAGCTAGCCTAGCCACCGAGTTTGCTGCGCTCTGGGAGAACAGAGCAGCTGAATTCTTGGTTTTGATTAGGTGTGGAGTGGTGCTTGTTTGAACCACGCTAGCCGTGGTTCAAACGAGGCTGTTTCAACCAATCAGATTGCTTCCTCCAAACGACCTGTTGTATAATATTATTTAATTATCCCAACAAAGTTATTACAAACATTTGCTTGAAAATGACACAGTATATTCAGATCAGGTCCTTAAATGGGTAGTTCACCCCAAAATGACTTATTTTAGATCAATTACACACCCTATAAATTCTTGAATTCATCTAAAACATTTTTTTTTAAATTTATCGCATTCCTGAGCCAATAATTTGATGACCGGCAGCAAGAGAAGCATTAATCTCCATGAATTCAATTGGGGTGTGCAATTGACAGTGGTGTGCATAGTTATACACCAAGTGGTGCCTTTTGCCCCCTGGACAGCAATGTGCCCTTTTGTTTTATTTTTGTTTTGGACAGTGTACAGTATGTGACCCATTCAAAGCGCCTAATATAATTATTAGTTATGCCCCAATATCTATAAATCTCACACACTATTAAGGCGGTTCCACAAATGCAGGTGCCCTTTTTTCACTTCAGCACCTGGCTCAACATGTACAGTTTAAAGACATCCAGTAATCGTCAAGACCTACTACTGTATGTGAAGAAACTATATGCAAAACAAAATAAAGAGTGTATTCAGGGGAACAGGGGAGTATTTAGAGAGAGGAAGTGGTACTAATGAGGCAAGTGTAGTCGTTGTCTGTCCTGATGAATAATAATAAATAATAATAATAATAATAATAATAAAACTTTATTTGTATAGCACCTTTCATGACATGAAATGCAGCTCAAAGTGCTTTACACAAAAAAAGAAAAGAAAGGCAGGGCATAAACAATACAGTGAGGACATGAATACAATTTTTTAAAAAGACAAATAAATCAATTAAAAGCAAGGGTGTAGAAGTGGGTCTTGAGCTGAGCTTTAAAAATGTCTAATGATGAAGGTCTAAGGCCTCACTCAGACCTTTGCAGCATTGCTGCATGCTTGTTGTATGAATGTTGTGAGTGTCATGGCCGGTTTGAGGACTACATTTTGGACTACAAGCTGTTGTATGGCTTTCGGCTGTGTTTCGACTGCGCCCCTCCCCCTCATACAACACAAGTGTTGTGTCAGACCATGTGACTCCCATTGGAAATGCATTGGGGCAAGCTGTGGTACACCCTTTGTATACAGCAAGCATGCATCAATCTGTTGTAAAGGTCTGAGTGAGGTCTAAGCGACCGAAACGTCGACCTAATAAAGAGCAACATTGTTTTGGCAATTGTCTGACAGACAGTGTGCGGGAACTTTTCTTTGTCTTTCAAAGATACTCTTTTCGCAAGTGTAGCCGTTGACATCTCAGATGGTGATTCAAATGTGTTGCTTTGACTTCAGTTGCATTTAACAGGTTTATCTGACCTAATGTGTAACTACAGGTCCATCCCATGTAATTAGAATAGTTTGTAAAAGTAAATTTTCTTCCGTAATATAATTCAAAAAGTGAAACTTGCATGTGTACAATGTATTTAATTTTTGTTTTAATCTTGACGATTATGGCATACAGCTCATGAAAATCAAAAAATCCTATCCCAATGAATTAGAATATTTTACGAGACCACTAAAAAAATATTATTTTTTTTAAACGAGAAATGTCGACCATCTGAAAAGTATATTAATGTATGCAGTTAATACTTGGTCTGGGCTACTTTTGAACAAATCATTTCATCAATGGGGCGTGGCATGGAGGTGATCAGCCAGTGGCACTGTTGAGGTGTTATGGAAGCCCAGGTTTGCTTTGATAACAGCCGTAAATTAATTTGTATTGTTCAGTCTTAACACACGCTGCTGGAAAATAAAAGGAAGATCAGCATCAACATAAAGCTTGTCAATGTACGGAGGCACAGTGCTGTAAAATATCAACAGATAGTTGTGTTATCTTTGACTTCAGTTGCAGATAACAGGTTTATCTGACCGGATGTGTAACTAACTGGTCACTGTCCCTGGAAACACACATTAGAGTTCTTTACACTCTAGGATAGAGAACAGAAGACATCTGACCTCCATAAGGTGTTGGTTGCATGGACCATATACTTTGGTTAGATTTTTGTTTTGTAGGGCATTTGGCAATAAGAGCATTTTTCTCAAATAAATGTCTTATTCAATTTGCAATTAAAAACAATTTGGGCATATACAGTAGCAGACTGTAGTGAGTTATTACGTGCAATATCAGAGTAAACGGTAGGAATTATATAGTCGACAAACAACAAAGTGATACAGGACACCAGGTAAACATAACATCTACATGAATCCTAATATCAGTATTAGCATTTGTGGTCAAGTAAAGTATAAAGTATAAAGATTATATCACTCACATACAGTATATCTGCATAGTACTGTAGTAGTATGTATTCTTTATATCAATGACCACAAAGTCCAGCTATGCCTGGTTGGTTACTACTAGTAGTGTGTCTGTTCTAACGGGATTTGATGCAGAGGAAGTTCCTTCTCTCCCTGCAGTCCCTGATCTGCCACTGGGTGCTGTGGTCTTTGGGTAGGGTTCCACAGTGCCGCCCCCAGGTCGGACACAGTGGCAGGTCCTGGTACTGCTGTGGTTCCCCGTCCACCCAGAGCCACTGGCCCGCCAGGAAACGCAGAGCCGTCCACACCTGGGGACGACATGGAAAGCAAAACATCTAACAGTGTTAGAATCAGGACTCAGCTTAGATTTAGCATTTTCTTGGCAACCTTACTATTATTGTCCAAGCTGCTTATTCCTATGATATGTATTTTTGTTATTTAATTAAACATTAATGAAACAAACTTTATTGCCAATATTACTGTTTGTGTTGTGAGTGCGGTCACAATCAAACATAAAACAATTAGAAGTTGTATTTACTCAAACCCGCAACTCACTGTCAGGCTACTTTGGAGCCTATAGGTGCAGGCCGCAGGGCCTATTACAAAGTACATTGACGGTTTCAACAAATTATCATAAAAATAATAAAAGTCAGCAAAAAAAAAGAGAAAGAAAATCAAGTTTCCTGCATTAATTTCAACAAAATGTCAGTTCTACCTACAATGTGACCCGTCAACCCCAAATCCTCAAACCTCATTGGTCGTGGCCTCCTGGATCTTGTCCCTGGCGTAGCGGTGGTCGTCCTCAGACTGCAGGCTCACCAGGTCATACTGGTGCTCACGGTAATGATTATGTTGGCTGGAGTTGCTGCCGATGGCCCTGCAGTGCTCCAGAGCCTCCTCCCATGTCTTGTTCTCCTTCACCAGGATCACGTTGTCAACGAAACAGATGAATGACATGAGATAGGAGCAATCATAACTGTACCACCTGCGGTACATATCGCCACAGTCTCCTGACTCCTGTTCTGTCTCTCCAAATGCCCAGTTTGTGTCACTTGAAGCGTCTCCACTGTAAAAAAAATAAAATAAAAATCACACCCATGTGAAGCTCTCATCATCTTACATCATCATCTTACATTATCTCATTCCGGCCAATCATGATTTGCATCCTCACCTTCACCATCAATGTTTGTGTTACGCAATGTTTGTGTTACGCAATGTTTGTGTTTACACAAACACTCAAAATTGTCCATTCATTCTCAATAGAGCGTCGCAGTCCCGCCCCCTACCATGGACCAGGAAATGATTCTCCGTTCATTTTCATCATAGACATTTCAGAAAGTATTTTTGAGTGGTGTAAACCACTCCTACAACTGGCTTTTTTGTGCAGAAAAAATGAGCATGGTTGCTACGTTCACCCTGTTCACCCGGGTGTGATTTCATTACGTCATGCTCATTGTGCAGAAAAAATGAGCATGGTTGCTATGTTCACCCTGTTCACCCGGGTGTGATTTCATTACGTCAGACATGATTTCATTACGTCAGACGGGCTATCCTATATAAGACCTTATTTTAAAGACGTTTATGCCGCGGACAAAGCCAACTCGAGTCGTGACAAATCATGACAACAAACACAATTTTTTGGGCCGGACAAATAATTAGAAAGAAGAAAAAAACGGCAGGTTACAACACTTTTTTTGTTTATTGTTTGTGTTGTCATGAGTTGTCACGACTCGAGTTGGCTTTGTCCGCGGCGTAACCGTCTTTAAATAAATACTTTCTGAAATGTCTATGGGAAAAATGCATTGGGATTCATTTCCTGGTCCATGGTAGGCGGCGGGACTGCGACGCTCTATTGCATTTAATGTTTGTGTTAGGACAAAAAGTGGTACAAAAATAATAATTAATTAATATTACATACATACATATACACATTTGATTGTTTGATTGATTGATTGATTAACTTAATTAATTGAGTTAGTTAGTTAGTTATATTCTAAGTGTCAATGATTGCAGGCTGGTTGTTAGTAAGCACCCATTCAAATTACATTCTAAAACAAAATGTGAGACGCCAGAGAACAAGACCAACCTTTCTCCTGTCCACCTCCAGATAGAAGCATTCCCGGGGTCTCTGTACAGGCCGATCCACGCATATCCATATGTAAACATCTCAAACAGGTGTTCTCTATGACTACTAGCAGAAGCCAAGTCAGTGAACTTCTCCTTGCAGTGCTGTTGAGCATCGCGCCAGCTTTTGTCCTCATTCACATAGTGAAATGTTTTCATCGGGACACGAGCTTCCAACTGAAGAGCAGCAATGATGATGAGGAGGAGGAAGAGGAAGAGGGGGGTCTTGAATAGGCTCCCCTTCGCCATTTTCACAAGTTGTTTCTTCAGTTCAAGTAGAGAGGAGTTCCGGGCAGAGTTCAGTTGTCTAAGTAAAGCAGGACTCAGATGTGGTTAGTTGTCTGGTGAGGAGCAGGCTGTCACACTGTTCTTATGACAGCTACTAACCTGGACACACCCACCTATATGGACCTGGACACACCCACCTACATGCACCTGGACACACCCACATACATGCACCTGGACACATCCACCTATATGCACCTGACGCATTGTGAGCTTGTAGAGACGCTGAAGTGGCTAATGTATGTTTTGTAATAATAATCAAAATCTACAAAGTAACTAGTAACTAAAGTTTTCAATGGAGTACAATATTTGCCTCTGAGATGTAGTGGACTAAGTGGAGTACAAGTAAAAGTATTGGGAATTAGAAATACTCAAAGTACAAATACCTCAAAATTGTACTTATGTACAGTACTTAAGTAAATGTACTTAGTTACTTTCCACCTCTGCATATATGTACCTTGATACCAGATGAGTAGTTGATACACAACTAACTTCTTGAATATAATAGTTATAAAGGTTGTAATGCAACATACTTTCAGGTCACACCTGTAATGTTCCTTAAGCACCCAAACAAGTCATTCACAGGTCTGTCAGTCAAAACGTCCCTGTCTCCATGATGCTTGGGTTTGGTAAATCAAAACAATACAAATGGAGGCATTTGAATTTATTTGGTCAGCAGATGTTAACGAGACCTTCATTCTAATGTCCTTGTGCTGGCAGGCCTTTGTTACAAAAACAAAAACGCTATGGACTTCAACCATGAAGACAACATGGAGATTTCATTTGGGTAGTGATGCAAAACTCACTTTGTTTATACAATTCGGTCATTTGGCACCAGAATGACTTACAGTAGGCCTGTGTGTGTGTGTGTGTGTGTGTGTGTGTGTGTGTGTGTGTGTGTGTGTGTGTGTGTGTGTGTGTGTGTGTGTGTGTGTGTGTGTGTGTGTGTGTGTGTGTGCCATAATTATGTGTGTGCGTTGCACTGCACTCATACTTCATACTCATACTTCATACTCATACTTCATTCCACCTCTGCACGTGTTACACTTGGGCCTTTGGGAACTTCAGACACAGCACTAGGAGACAGAGGCCCAGATGTGTGGGGGGGTACACAGAGGGCTTTCAGGTCACTAGAAGACAAAGGCCCAGATGTGTGGGGGGGTACAGAGGGCTTTCAGGTCACTAGAAGACAAAGGCCCAGATGTGTGGGGGGGTACAGAGGGCTTTCAGGTCACTAGAAGACAAAGGCCCAGATGTGTGGGGGGGTACAGAGGGCTTTCAGGTCACTAGAAGACAAAGGCCCAGATGTGTGGGGGGGTACAGAGGGCTTTCAGGTCACTAGAAGACAAAGGCCCAGATGTGTGGGGGGGTACAGAGGGCTTTCAGGTCACTAGAAGACAGAGGCCCAGATGTGTGGGGGGGTACAGAGGGCTTTCAGGTCACTAGAAGACAAAGGCCCAGATGTGTGGGGGGGTACAGAGGGCTTTCAGGTCACTAGAAGACAGAGGCCCAGATGTGTGGGGGGGTACAGAGGGCTTTCAGGTCACTAGAAGACAGAGGCCCAGATGTGTGGGGGGGTACAGAGGGCTTTCAGGTCACTAGAAGACAGAGGCCCAGATGTGTGGGGGGGTACAGAGGGCTTTCAGGTCACTAGAAGACAAAGGCCCAGATGTGTGGGGGGGTACAGAGGGCTTTCAGGTCACTAGAAGACAGAGGCCCAGATGTGTGGGGGGGTACAGAGGGCTTTCAGGTCACTAGAAGACAGAGGCCCAGATGTGTGGGGGTGTACAGAGGGCTTTCAGGTCACTAGAAGACAGAGGCCCAGATGTGTGGGGGGGTACAGAGGGCTTTCAGGTCACTAGAAGACAGAGGCCCAGATGTGTGGGGGGGTACAGAGGGCGTTCAGGTCACTAGAAGACAGAGGCCCAGATGTGTGGGGGGGTACAGAGGGCGTTCAGGTCACTAGAAGACAGAGGCCCAGATGTGTGGGGGGGTACAGAGGGCTTTCAGGTCACTAGAAGACAGAGGCCCAGATGTGTGGGGGGTACAGAGGGCTTTCAGGTCACTAGAAGACAGAGGCCCAGATGTGTGGGGGGGTACAGAGGGCTTTCAGGTCACTAGAAGACAGAGGCCCAGATGTGTGGGGGGGTACAGAGGGCGTTCAGGTCACTAGAAGACAGAGGCCCAGATGTGTGGGGGGGTACAGAGGGCTTTCAGGTCACTAGAAGACAGAGGCCCAGATGTGTGGGGGGGTACAGAGGGCTTTCAGGACACTAGAAGACAGAGGCCCAGATGTGTGGGGGGGTACAGAGGGCTTTCAGGTCACTAGAAGACAGAGGCCCAGATGTGTGGGGGGGTACAGAGGGCTTTCAGGTCACTAGAAGACAGAGGCCCAGATGTGTGGGGGGGTACAGAGGGCGTTCAGGTCACTAGAAGACAGAGGCCCAGATGTGTGGGGGGGTACAGAGGGCTTTCAGGTCACTAGAAGACAGAGGCCCAGATGTGTGGGGGGGTACAGAGGGCTTTCAGGTCACTAGAAGACAGAGGCCCAGATGTGTGGGGGGGTACAGAGGGCTTTCAGGTCACTAGAAGACAGAGGCCCAGATGTGTGGGGGGGTACAGAGGGCTTTCAGGTCACTAGAAGACAGAGGCCCAGATGTGTGGGGGGGTACAGAGGGCTTTCAGGTCACTAGAAGACAAAGGCCCAGATGTGTGGGGGGGTACAGAGGGCTTTCAGGTCACTAGAAGACAGAGGCCCAGATGTGTGGGGGGGTACATAGGGCTTTCAGGTCACAGAAGACAGAGGCCCAGATGTGTGGGGGGGGTACAGAGGGCTTTCAGTTCACTAGAAGACAGAGGCCCAGATGTGTGGGGGGGTACAGAGGGCTTTCAGGTCACTAGAAGACAGAGGCCCAGATGTGTGGGGGGGTACAGAGGGCTTTCAGGTCACTAGAAGACAGAGGCCCAGATGTGTGGGGGTGTACAGAGGGCTTTCAGGTCACTAGAAGACAGAGGCCCAGATGTGTGGGGGGGTACAGAGGGCTTTCAGGTCACTAGAAGACAGAGGCCCAGATGTGTGGGGGGGTACAGAGGGCTTTCAGGTCACTAGAAGACAGAGGCCCAGATGTGT
>NC_136809.1:7213849-7362137 GCF_951216825.1 Electrona antarctica | reverse complement strand
CAGAAATTAAGTCTCCACGGGGTGAGTAATCGTTAGGGAACAAGTCATTTTGGGCTATCCCCATTTTACCTTTAAAGGGGGAATGTCATTCCCCTCGGGAGATAAGAACGGCTATTTTTCATGCTAACGTGATTATGACGTCAGCCAGGCAATAAAAATTTCCCCGTCTTCTATGCGGGCTTGCTCGCAGAAGTAGCATAGCAACTTATGCTACTCTTTTGGTGTCACATTTAGCTTCATACTGGGTGAAAGTCTCATTCAAAAAATTATTTTTTCGCTCGAAAATGTTAGTTACAATGACATTGAGTTGACGTGTTGTTTTTTTTTGGTAACTGTTGCATAATCGCAATTTCGCACTCGAGTCCCATGCCCCGGCCATCTAGCTCTGTCTCCCCCCCGCTGACATGCCCTCAACCACGGCTAAGTTCAGCCTGCTGCGGTCGGAGCCTTGCTCACAGGTTGAGCAGCACTGCAGCGGGCTAAAATGCATATCCGTCATTCAAATATCTCATGTACCACAACATTGTTCAAGTGCACTGTGTGTTTATGCTTATTCATTGTAATAATCAATATCGCTATGATGATTTATCGCCGCGCCGCTCCGCATGACAGCATGTAGTCTAGCCCGTCTCAGATGCCCCCTCTCACCGCCGGCCGCCGGGGCACTGAGCCCGTGAGCCGGCCCTCTTCTCGTCATGCAGGCTGCAGTACTCATAGGCTCATAGCACACGCACACACACACACACACACACACACACACTCTCTCTCTCTCTCTCTCTCTCTCTCTCTCTCTCTCTCTCTCTCTCTCTCTCTCTCTCTCTCTCTCTCTCTCTCTCTCTCTCTCTCTCTCACACACACACACACACACACACTCACTCACTCACTCTCTCTCTCTCTCTCTCACACTCACACACACACACACACACACACATACACACACACACACACACACTCTCTCTCTCTCTCTCTCTCTCTCTCTCTCTCTTCAAATGCCGTAGTTACCACAACATTGTGAACTGTGTGTTTGTTTATTCATTGTAATAGTCAATATCGGCTCGCTATGATGAATTATCGCCCTCGTTGTCCGATCCGCTCCGCGGGGCTGAAGCATGTAGTCTCCCGGCAATCAGATCATGCCACACCGGGGCATTTGCACTGGGGCTCATCGTGTCGTGAGCACAAGTAACCTGACACCGATATGGGGGGGGGGAGCTCTCTCTCTCTCTCTCTCTCTCTCACACACACACACACACACACACACACACACACACACACACACACACACACACACACACACACACACACACACACACACACACCCCAATATGGGGGGGCGGGACCTCTCTCACTCACACACACACACACACACACACACACACACACACACACCGATATGGTCTCTCTCTCTCTCTCTCTCTCTCTCTCTCTCTCTCTCACACACACACACACACTTAATTTTCACATCGCACAACATGCACAATGATTGTTTACTTTCAATTAATTATCAAAAAGTATTCTTGTTTTTCATTCATTGGTAGAATGTTCCCACACTAGTGAAGTTTGTAAAGCAACTACTACAGATAATATTTCATGTTCTTGCTGTCTACGAGGAAACCACCTTCGTAATTCCTTTATTGTCTCCACCAGGCCGAAGGCATGGGGAGAGAGTATGTTTTGCACTCCGTCCGTCCGTCCGTGTGTCCGTCCGTCCGTCCGTGTGTCCGTCTGTGAACAGCTAATCTCTGGCACCGTTGGCTTGATCGCAGCCATACTCTGCACACACCCTGAATGCCAGAGCTGAACCTCTGCCCCAAAGTTTTCACATTGGCCTGTTATAGCGCCACCAGGAGGCCGCTTTGTGAAAAACAAATGTTTTGACAGTACACCTACAGATTTTGTCCAAACATTACGCAAATTGGTACACAGTCTCTCTAGAGCCATTCAACGAAACGGGTCTTTCAGATTTTTCAGACTCCATCCTGATTGGCTAAGATTGGCTTCCAAAGTTCGCAGGAGTTCTCCGTTTCAAACAAAATGCTGCAAATCATGAACACATCGTGTGATTTCCGTGAAATTTTGCACGCACATTCCCACTAGGTCGAGGAAGAAATGCCACTTGAATATTTTCAACTCAGCCTAATGGTGGCGCTATGACTGGCCGAAAAGTGTTTTTACCTCTAACTGCACGGATCTGTGGATAACTTTGTATGCCAACTCCCTAGACGCCAACGAAAAACCTTTGCCTGGAATTTTTCACATCTGCTCTTTATAGCGCCACCAAGAGGCCGACATATGTAAAACACATTTTCTAATATTACTCCTTCAGATTTTATCCAAATTTCACGCAAATCGGTACACATGCTCTCCATAGTCATGTGATCAAGACGGGTTTGTTTGATTTCTCATAATCCACCCTCATTGGCTACGATTGGCTTCTAAACTTTTCAGGAGTAGCCCGCTTTGTACCCGTTTTGTACAAATCGCCACAACTACTCAACGCAGCGTCCGATTGTGGTGAAACTGTGCATGCATATTCCCACTAGGCTTTGGAAGAAATGCCACTTGACAGTTTTCAAATCAGCCTCATGGTGGCGCTACAACAGGCCAAGCCGCGTCACACACACACACACACACACACACACACACACACACACACACACACACACACACTCACTATATTGCTCTTAAACATTTTGCCATACATCACACACACACACTCCTATCCTCCTGGTGGAGACCTGTGCCCAGAAGGGCACTTTTTCTAGTTGATTCTGTTGGTTATCTCTGCCCTACCAAGCTATGTACATCATATGTTGATGTGTTGGTTATCTGCAGCCTACCAAGCTCTAGATTCTGATTTTTTTCCCATGCTGTATTGATGTATCATTGTAGGAGAGATGACAGGCAAACGTTGATCAAAATAACAATTCTACACCATACCCATTTAGGACTGAGACCAGATTCTACTAAATGTTTTCTAAATCATTTTCTGAAAAACCTGTTTCTATAAAAGTGGTTTTCAAACTATTTCATGTCAAGGACCCCAAAATATGTATGTAATTGACCGTGGACCCCAATCTTAAAATGTTGTTTCATGGACCTCCCAGAAACGTTCGCTGTGAATGAATATTATATTCAAAGATTGGCACTCATTTCACGATTTCTCAAAAATGCCAGATCTACAAGTTTAGATCGTTACTCTGTGCACTCTGTGTATGAGCTTGTAGATCTGCTATTTTTAGTTTGTTATTTTTTATGAACTTGTTGATCTATTCTATGTAGATCTGCTATTTTTATGTTGCTCCCATGTAATGGGTCCCTGGACCCAGGGATGGTCGTTTAGATGGGTCCCAGGAGTCCTACTTCAACGACGTTAGAGTACAGTAGGCCTACTGAGTACAGTATTCCATCCCAGAATCTAAGGATGTAATTTTCACTTCAAACTGCAATGATGCAAATAGCCTGCATCCTGTCCGGTCTCAGAGGAAAAAATACGTGAATGTGAGTTTCGCATTTCCCATTCACGTGAATGGGGAAAATTAATTCACTAACTAATTAATGTCTTAGCAAGGAGATAGCACACGATTCCCGATGAAGCCGGTCGTTTTGACATATGAGTGGGTGCGGCAAAAACTGGGAGGAGTAGCGTGACACAATAAAGTTTATAGGCCTAATATACAATAACGTCACCTTATTAAACTAATGGCCTAAGTCATTTTTTGCCGAAAATGAGTTTTTGGCCTAAATCAACTCCTGGTGATGCTGGCCACCTCTGGTAAAATCGCCCCCTAACGTAAAAGGCCTCCCTGTTACACCCTATTAAAAAAATGGCCTATGTCAAGAGTGAGACTTAGGCCATTTTATTTTGCCTAAGTCATAATAAAATGTGACTTAGGCCATTTTAACACACCTTTCAAAATGGGACTGAATGGGACTGAATGGGAGTGAATGGGAGGTACTGTTACTATGGGACTGATACTATGGGAGTGAATGGGAGTGAATGGGAGGTACTGTACTATGGGACTGATACTATGGGACTGAATGGGAGTGAATGGGAGGTAATGTTACTATGGGACTGATACTATGGGAGTGAATGGGACTGAATGGGAGTGAATGGGAGGAACTGTTACTATGGGACTGATACTATGGGAGTGAATGGGACTGAATGGGAGTGAATGGGAGGTACTGTTACTATGGGACTGATACTATGGGAGTGAATGGGACTGAATGGGAGTGAATGGGAGGTACTGTTACTATGGGACTGATACTATGGGAGTGAATGGGAGGTACTGTTACTATGGGACTGATACTATGGGAGTGAATGGGAGGTACTGTACTATGGGACTGATACTATGGGAGTGAATGGGAGGTACTGTTACTATGGGACTGATACTATGAGAGTGAATGGGAGGTACTGTTACTATGGGACTGATACTATGGGAGTGAATGGGAGGTACTGTTACTATGGGACTGATACTATGGGAGTGAATGGGAGTGAATGGGAGTGAATGGGAGGTACTGTTACTATGGGACTGATACTATGGGAGTGAATGGGAGGTACTGTTACTATGGGACTGATACTATGGGAGTGAATGGGAGTGAATGGGAGGTACTGTACTATGGGACTGATACTATGGGAGTGAATGGGAGGTACTGTTACTATGGGACTGATACTATGAGAGTGAATGGGAGGTACTGTTACTATGGGACTGATACTATGAGAGTGAATGGGAGGTACTGTTACTATGGGACTGATACTATGGGAGTGAATGGGAGGTACTGTTACTATGGGACTGATACTATGGGAGTGAATGGGAGTGAATGGGAGGTACTGTTACTATGGGACTGATACTATGGGAGTGAATGGGAGGTACTGTTACTATGGGACTGATACTATGGGAGTGAATGGGAGTGAATGGGAGGTACTGTTACTATGGGACTGATACTATGGGAGTGAATGGGACTGAATGGGAGGTACTGTTACTATGGGACTGATACTATGGGAGTGAATGGGAGGTACTGTTACTATGGGACTGATACTATGGGAGTGAATGGGAGTGAATGGGAGGTACTGTTACTATGGGACTGATACTATGGGAGTGAATGGGACTGAATGGGAGGTACTGTTACTATGGGACTGATACTATGGGAGTGAATGGGAGGTACTGTTACTATGGGACTGATACTATGGGAGTGAATGGGAGTGAATGGGAGGTACTGTACTATGGGACTGATACTATGGGAGTGAATGGGAGGTACTGTTACTATGGGACTGATACTATGGGAGTGAATGGGAGGTACTGTTACTATGGGACTGATACTATGGGAGTGAATGGGAGTGAATGGGAGGTACTGTACTTTGGGACTGATACTATGGGAGTGAATGGGAGGTACTGTTACTATGGGACTGATACTATGGGAGTGAATGGGAGTGAATGGGAGGTACTGTTACTATGGGACTGATACTATGGGAGTGAATGGGAGTGAATGGGAGGTACTGTTACTATGGGACTGATACTATGGGAGTGAATGGGAGTGAATGGGAGGTACTGTTACTATGGGACTGATACTATGGGAGTGAATGGGAGGTACTGTTACTATGGGACTGATACTATGGGAGTGAATGGGACTGAATGGGAGTGAATGGGAGGTACTGTTACTATGGGACTGATACTATGGGAGTGAATGGGAGTGAATGGGAGGTACTGTTACTATGGGACTGATACAATGGGAGTGAATGGGAGGTACTGTACTATGGGACTGATACTATGGGAGTGAATGGGACTGAATGGGAGGTACTGTTACTATGGGACTGATACTATGGGAGTGAATGGGAGGTACTGTTACTATGGGACTGATACTATGGGAGTGAATGGGAGTGAATGGGAGGTACTGTTACTATGGGACTGATACTATGGGAGTGAATGGGACTGAATGGGAGGTACTGTTACTATGGGACTGATACTATGGGAGTGAATGGGAGGTACTGTTACTATGGGACTGATACTATGGGAGTGAATGGGAGTGAATGGGAGGTACTGTACTATGGGACTGATACTATGGGAGTGAATGGGAGGTACTGTTACTATGGGACTGATACTATGGGAGTGAATGGGAGGTACTGTTACTATGGGACTGATACTATGGGAGTGAATGGGAGTGAATGGGAGGTACTGTACTTTGGGACTGATACTATGGGAGTGAATGGGAGGTACTGTTACTATGGGACTGATACTATGGGAGTGAATGGGAGTGAATGGGAGGTACTGTTACTATGGGACTGATACTATGGGAGTGAATGGGAGTGAATGGGAGGTACTGTTACTATGGGACTGATACTATGGGAGTGAATGGGACTGAATGGGAGGTACTGTTACTATGGGACTGATACTATGGGAGTGAATGGGAGGTACTGTTACTATGGGACTGATACTATGGGAGTGAATGGGAGGTACTGTTACTATGGGACTGATACTATGGGAGTGAATGGGAGTGAATGGGAGGTACTGTACTATGGGACTGATACTATGGGAGTGAATGGGAGGTACTGTTACTATGGGACTGATACTATGGGAGTGAATGGGAGTGAATGGGAGGTACTGTTACTATGGGACTGATACTATGGGAGTGAATGGGAGGTACTGTTACTATGGGACTGATACTATGGGAGTGAATGGGACTGAATGGGAGTGAATGGGAGGTACTGTTACTATGGGACTGATACTATGGGAGTGAATGGGAGTGAATGGGAGGTACTGTTACTATGGGACTGATACAATGGGAGTGAATGGGAGTGAATGGGGGGTACTGTTACTATGGGACTGAATGGGAGTGAATGGGAGTGAATTGGAGGTACTGTTACTATGGGACTGAATGGGAGTGAATGGGACTGAATAGGAGTGTATGAGGAGTGAATGGGAGTGAATGGGAGTGAGTGGGAGTGAATGGGAGCTACTGTTACTATGGGACTGTCACTCCCATTCATCCCATTCACTCCCATTCAGTCCCATTCACTCCCATAGTATCAGTCCCATAGTAACAGTACCTCCCATTCACTCCCATTCAGTCCCATTCACTCCCGTTCACTCCCATTCACTCCCATTCAGTCCCATTAAATCCCATTCACTCCCATTCAGTCCCATAGTAACATTACCTCCCATTCACTCCCAGTCACTCCCATTCACTCCCATAGTATCAGTCCCATAGTAACAGTACCTCCCATTCACTCCCATAGTAACTACCTCCCATTCACTCCCATTCACTCCCATTCAGTCCCATTCACTCCCATAGTATCAGTCCCATAGTAACAGTACCTCCCATTCACTCCCATAGTAACTACCTCCCATTCAGTCCCATTCAGTCCCATTCACTCCCATTACCTCCCATTCACTCCCATTCACTCCCATAGTATCAGTCCCATAGTAACAGTACCTCCCATTCACTCCCATAGTAACTACCTCCCATTCACTCCCATTCACTCCCATTCCCTCCCATTCAGTCCCATTCACTCCCATAGTATCAGTCCCATAGTAACAGTACCTCTCATTCAGTCCCATTCAGTCCCATTCACTCCCATTCACTCCCCTTCAGTATCAAATGTCTTTGTGCTCTGATATAATTTTAAACACTCTGTGGCTGACCCTAAACCATGGTCTATTAAAAATAATTGGAATAAAAACATTTTGCCTAAGTCACTTACTGCAGTAAGTAATTTGGCCTAAATAAGGTTTATAATTGCCATAAATGGCATGTTCAGATATTGGCCTAAGTCATTTTATCCTTACATGTTACATGATTGACATACAACTTTATTTGTATGTCAATAGTCATATTTTTTCATATTTTTTGGAATTTAAATAATTAAGAAATATAATATATTCTACATTTGGCACAGTTTTTTGTGTTTCCTGAAAACCTTGAAAAAATGACTTAGGCAATTAGTTTAATAAGGTGACGATAAATAAATGTTACCAATAACAATAACACTAAAAAGTGTTACAATTACAATAGTCTGGTTGCAACCACACTAATTACATAGTTTGGTTTGTAAGATGACTGTTAGTTCATTCTATTGGAATAATGGCATGGTTCTGTGGCAAAATAAATATTATGCAACAATGCTGAATCTGCAGTACATACACATATCCCATTTACTACCCAGGGGGCAAAGGGGGTTGACCTGCATTTGTCATAACATACAAAGTTGTCCACCAGAAATAATATCTATGACCCAGTAGGATCACAACCTATATGGACAACCCGGTCAAGTTTTGGGCGAACGTCCAATATGGCCGCCCCAATATTAGCCCCTATGGGGGGTGAATAGGGCAAAATTGTACACATTACAATTCCTGTAAGATCCTATTACCCAGGGGGGCAAACCACCCCTTTTTGATTCTATTGGGTCATAGATATTTCTGGTGGACAACTTTTGATGTTATGGCAAATGCAGGTATCCAAAATCTGACAGGAAGTCTCTTTTCTTTTTCATGTTTGCAGCCATTTTGACAATATGCAAGCTCAAGCATATATGTCCCTTCTGTGCCATGGATCTTAGCCAATGGACTAATATTGCTTGTGTTTGCCAAAACAGTCAACAATCATGGTAGAAATCATGGTAAAGCACTATTTCGGGTAGCCACCAGACCACCAGGGTAGCCACCAGACCATTGGGTCCAGACACACCCAATAATAAAAATAGGTATTCCATTGAGTCTCTCATGGTCAGAAACCATGAAATAGACACCAAGTTTGCATTTCTAGCTCATCTGGTTCAGAAGTTAGAGCCAAAACCTATTTTCTTGGTACTAATATTGTGGCGGCCATATTGTGGCGGCCATATTGGATTTCATGGAAACTTGCAATACAAAATTTTTTCGTATTCATATCATTGATCAACCTGAGAAGTTTCGTGGAAATATCTCTCAGTTTAAAATTGTGCCCTATTCACCCCCCATTATAACTAATAGGGGCTAATATTGTGGCGGCCATATTGGATTTCATGGGAACTTGCAATACAAAAAATGTTCGTATTCATATCATTGATCAACCTGAGAAGTTTCGTGGAAATATCTCTCAGTTTAAATTTTTCCCCTATTCACCCCCCATTATAACTAATATTGGGGCGGCCATATTGGATTTCATGGAAACTTGCAATACAAAAAATGTTTGTATTCATATCATTGATCAACCTGAGAAGTTTCGTGGAAATATCTCTCAGTTTAAAATTGTGCCCTATTCACCCCCCATTATAACTAATAGGGGCTAATATTGTGGCGGCCATATTGGATTTCATGGGAACTTGCAATACAAAAAATGTTCGTATTCATATCATTGATCAACCTGAGAAGTTTCGTGGAAATATCTCTCAGTTTAAATTTTTCCCCTATTCACCCCCCATTATAACTAATATTGGGGCGGCCATATTGGATTTCATGGAAACTTGCAATACAAAAAATGTTTGTATTCATATCATTGATCAACCTGAGAAGTTTCGTGGAAATATCTCTCAGTTTACATTTTTCCCCTATTCACCCCCCATTATAACTAATATTGGGGCGGCCATATTGGATTTCATGGAAACTTGCAATACAAAAAATGTTCGTATTCATATCATTGATCAACCTGAGAAGTGTCGTGGAAATATCTCTCAGTTTAAAACTTTGCCCTATTCACCCCCCATTATAACTAATATTGGGGCGGCCATATTGGATGATCAAATCAATACTGTGTGAGGAATTAACTGGATTTCAAATGTTTTGAATATGCTGATATGGGGAAAGAAATAAAAATGGCCACCAATGTACATCAAATTACTTCAAATTACACCTAACTTCTGTTCTGTTGAACCTAGAATGGTGAGGTTAGTGCCTATACCTACAGTATGTTATCATGAATGAGTAATTGTATAAAAATTAAATATGATTGGAAAATCTCTTATATTTCACACAAATGAGACAATACAGTATGTGAGGAACTAAAGTTAGATATTGGAATATAATACCCCACTTAGCCCAGCCTCTACCCGTGGAAATCGTGCACTTTACGATGACATTTGGCTCACAGTTAAATCATGCCATAAGGGACATTTTTGGCTAACATGGGGCCATCGCAGAGTTGTCCCGTGGTGACCTGGCCGCCATTTTCCAAAATGGCCACGACCACCTGCTGTTATTTTACCAATTCAGTTTTTCAAGGATGAGGAATACAGTGCTACAGTACTATTTACAACATGCACATCAAAATGTGTAATATCGATGTAGTACTGTACAGTACATGTGTTCAAACTGACATGTGAGAGTCAAGTGAGCCCAGGACATCAGCCGGCGTATTCCGTGTACTACTCCTCATCAGACCCCCTTCCAAATAAAACCAGCTCTGCCCCTGAGTCACCAGTACCCAGTGAGGTCATAACACCAGGAGTGTACTCCTAGCCAGACCCCCTTCCAGCTGGCCAACCAGCTCTGCCCCTGAACTGCCAGTATCCGGCATTGCCAGAACACCAGCCCTTGTACCCCCCACCAGATAACACAGTGGAGCAGCAATACAGGGGGCCACGACCTACCATCCCCGACTTCACCAACAGAGACCCGAGTGAGTTTGCCCGCCTCAAATTATCACTCAAACCTGCTGCCATCCAACGTCACCCAGCGGTTACCTCAGAAAATGGGCAGATATGCCACAGTTCTGCATGGTTCTGAAGACGGAGTGCGAGGCTGCAACCCCACCCTAAGAGACAGGGAAAGCTAATGCATACTGTCCATTATGTGAGATTAACGAACACTTCAGTGTACTAGAGACTCATGACAGAACCGATCACAGAATGGATTCGAACCAAGAAGTGGTGCTGGCGCTGTGGTAGATCACACCTATAGCTGCCCAGTGTGATCTCAGGAGGCCATGTAGCCTGTGCATTGGCAAACACCTTGAAGTCCTGCTTGAGGCCTGATGAGAGCTGTCTGGTGAACACCACTGCCGAGGTGCTGTACCTTGACAAGCCAGTTGACGGGAAAAAGGTCCTACTCAAAGTAGCTTGAGTTATATTTCACGACGGTGACTGTTCCCTCGACACTTATGCCCTTCTTGGCGATGGGTCAGAACGCACAATGCTTCTTCCCGCTGCAGTGGAAAGACTCGGCCTCAACCGAACACCTGAAGATCTGCCCTCAGAACTATCAGGCAGGATGTGCAGACACTGAATGGGGCATGAGTGTCGTTCTCTGTGTCCCTATCATGTCAGAATGTCACAGAACACAGAGCTCATTGAGAAGTATGGAGAAACACTGACAGGAGGCCGCCAAGATACAATGCCCCAGAGACCCAGAGTGTGCCACTGCCGCAGCAACGATGTCATGAGGCAAGTCTCCACCAAAAACACTGTGCCTTAAAGGGACGAGTCAAAGGTCAGAAAGCCCACCTCCTGTATGTCCTGTCAGTAGCAACTCAACCTGGCTGCGCCAGGCTAAACTCAACCTGCACCTGAAATAGACCCTCACCACACCTCATGTGGTGGAGTTATTGGTAAAATAACAGCAGGTGGCGGCCATTATGAAAAATGTCTACCATGGTCACAGGACAAATAGTACCACTGTATTCCTCATCCTTGACAATGTAGGATTAGTCACCAGAATCAAGATCCTAGGTGGTCTAGAACCTGAATTGGTAAATTAACAGCAGGCGGCGGCCATTTTAGAAAATGGCTGCCATGGTTACCACGGGACAAATCTGTGATGGCCCCATAGTCAACAATGTTCCTTATGGCATGCTCCAACTGTGTGCCAAATGTCATGCTTTTATTGTAAAGTGCACAATTCCATCAAAATACTGCACATAGATGCTGGACTACTTGCTATTTTTGTGGATATACACCAATACGGGGGGGGGGGGGTATTATATGTGTAATATGGTCTAAGTACCAAATGCTACTCCGGATTGTGAATCCATACATATCTCATGTGTTCAGATTGGATAATTCAATCAAAAGTTACAACAGAACATGTTTTGCTAATGGGGGGTACGCCCCCTAGAGGCCAATTTTTTTTATCTGGGTGGTTGCCACTGAACCAAAATGGTTCTATAGACCCTCACCTTCAAATTAGTAGTGAAAGTTAAACTTTTACATGAGTTGTAAATGACAACTAAATTTAACATTGATTCGGAACCCCACTACATGAAAAGCTACTTCCACATGTTAAAAGGTATTTTTATGTGACACCATGAAATTGTCGGTGGACCAACCAGTTCATAGGGTTCACCTTCATGAGGTACGGCCACAGTGCAGAATGGATTATTAGAATAACCTTGAAGCAAGGGACCGTGAATACCTTGGCCCTGAGCAGATTTGTGTCTGGCCACTGCGAGGCTACTATAAAGAGTGGGAACACAATTTTTCAAGATTTAGAAAAGATGTCCTGGTCAAAGGTATTTCACAAGACCATCCCATCTAAAGTGAAGATGTTGGCAACAACAGCCAAATCCATTCAAATAATACACTCAAAGTGTATGACCTAAATGCTATCTATTCAAGGGTCATCATACTCCTGTCTAGTGACTGTGAGGTTCATGTGGAGGATGCCCTCGCCTATGAGCTGGCACCAATCTTAACCGCCATGTTCACTGAGGATGGGATGCAAATTGAGAAAGCCAAGTCCACCGGCATGGGACCCAGAGTAGTTTGGATGGAAAAAGACACATCAGGCCACTGAGCCCTAACAATCTACCTGAAGAATACAAACCTGCCCCAGATGGCATTTGTGCAATTATAAAGTGTGCAGCATGCACACTTTATAATTATGTGTAATAATAATGTATAAGTATGAATGATTATATATGGTTTGTCATGCACACAATGTTCTGTTGATGTTTTGGTGTAGAATGCTCACAATAAGGCTGAAGGAGTTAATTCATCAAGGGGTTGTGGTGGAAAGGAGATATGACCACTTCCACATTTATTTTGCAATGAAAATGTGTTGCATTTGCATTGATTTATATTGTATTTTATGGGATTTTGCTGTTTTAAGCATGAAGGGGTTAATATCTAAAAATGCCCTATTCTGAAATCATATATATTGTACATATCCACATCCATGGATAAACACTCTAAAAATAGCATAGTAGCCAAAAAGTGAACCCGGACATGTTGAGTACTCCAACGTTTTATGTTAGAAATGTTTAGTATGGGTCCCCAGCATGTAGAAACTGCCGGATGCTAACTTGCACATGTTTTCATAATTGGCATAATATGTGACCATACCAATTACAACCTATAGCAGGCAAAATATTAAAAATGTCATCATGCATGTAGCATGTGACATGTCAAACTAGGGGGTTTTCATGATGCTGAATCCATTCCAAGCATTAGTTTTGCAAAAAAAAACACTCAACGAAGGGACCCTCAGATGCCCCGCGCACTTTACCCACGCACAGAATCTGTGCCTCGGTAGCACCGAAGCGACATTTCAGGTTGAGGACTCCCCATCATTCATCCCAATATCGAACGTGGAAGATATCAACGGGGTGGAGCAACAAAGATTGGTAAATAAACACAACATGGCCAACTATATCGTCCTGCTCCTATGCTACACAGGCTAAAAAATACCAATATAATAATAATATATGGGGGTAAAGTGTGACATGTAGAAACCATGCTGTTTTATCATATTCAGTATTGCATCGTGTATAGTATATATAGTGCATGTTGAATTATCTCTGGTCAATAGCCCTAATGCCCTTTGCTGGCATTAGAGCTATGGACCAGAGCTAATGTTGAATGTGACTCGGATGAAACTTCATCCCTGATTACAACCAAACCAGTCTTGGTGCTTTTCTGGTTTCATCTTCTTGTTGTATTCACTTGTGCTTGAAATGTAGGCCTACCCATTCTACAAGCTGAATAAAAATGTCAATCAATCAATGATGTATAACGTCATGTGAATCACATTGCAACTATGTGGTGTAACTTCACAACAGAACCATGCCATTATTCCAATTTTGAACATATTTGACTAAGAACATACCAGAACAACCCAGAACAATGTAAATGATTCAGAATTGTTGCATAAGCTATTATTTATTTTGCCACAGAACCATGCCATTATTCCAATAGAACGAACTAACAGTCATCTTACAAACAAAACTATTTAATTTTCACTTATATCACCTTTGTTGTCATGTCTCACATATAGCCTATCAATAAAGGAACCATGGATCTGCATGTCAATAAAATACACCATGTCATTTTCACTTGGAACTGCAATGATGCAAATAGCCCAGGATGCAGGCTATTTACATCATTGCAGTTTGAAGTGAAAATGATCATCCTTAGACTCTGGGATGCAATACTGTACTCTTAACGTTGTTGAAGTAGGACTCGTAATATGTCCCTGGGACCCATCTAAACGACCACCCCTGGGTCCAGTGAACCATTACATTGAGGCAACATGTCACTCACTAACAGAACCATGTCAATAATTGAACCATTGCATGATCACATCATGAACACAACACCAGATATCTGTCTAAACACCTGAACGTGGCCAGAGTGCATGTGGTTGTCGTTTCAAGTCATTATATCACAGTTGTACAAAAATTGTACCATCAAAGCCCATGTACAGTAAATCATGTCTCACAGTCTGTTTCTCTGCCCAATAGGCAGTACCGGTACACAGCCTACCGGAACTTTGTCCGTTGGTGCTAGGGATGTCTGGCAGAGCAGCTCATCAGAACGGTCGTTCCCTCATGCGTCTTCACGAATATTCTGTTATTTATGTTGGATCCAAGGACTCCAAGCATTTCAACCTGCCCCCTCTACCAGAGTCCTAATTTATTGTAATAAAATACCATGTACGGAAATTATGCATTTATAATGTCATATAGTCCAATGCAATGGTTTTCAACCAGTGGCCCTGACCACCAGTGGTCCTTGAGGGGATTCCAGGTTGTCCCCATGGGCCCAGCTAAATGGAGAGTTTGTAACCATTACCAATGGACCCTTTTTAGATCTGGTCCATTTGGTTTCATTTTATGCTCTCAAGAGTACAATTATTGCACATGCATTACAATTCAGGATTCAGGACAGGAACCCTGTTTGGTGCATTATGTTATACTTTGAAGAATATTGAAAAATAGCAGATCTGCATAGAATAGATCAACAAGCTCATAAAACAAACAAAAAATAGCAGATCTACAAGCTTGTAGATCTGGCATTTTTGAAAAATCATGAAAATGAGTGCCAATCTTTGAATATAATATTCATTCACAGCGAACGTTTCTGGGAGGTCCATGAAACAACATTTTGAGATGGGGGTCCACGGCCAATTACATACATATTTGACATGAAATAGTTTGAAAGCCACTTTTATAGAAACAGGTTTTGGTCTCAGTCCTAAATGGGTATGATGTAGAATTGTTATTTTGCTCAACGTTTGCCTGTCATCTCTCCTACAATGACACATCAATACAGCATGGAAATGTGAACAACATTTTATCCAACAACGACAATATTCTATGTCTTGGGTCTTCTGAGAGGCTAAAATCTCAAATGGTAGTCTGGGTCAAATTCTGAATAAATAATGATTTTTGATTAGGGATGCAATAAATTCTTGGCTGATACCGATAACAATTTAGCCAATACTGATATTGATATGTTTATTTAGTTAGTTATTTCCCCCTTTTGTGTCAGGGAAACAAATACATATTCAATCAAATAAATGTTCAGAATCCACAGCTTGGTAGGCTGCAGATAACCAACACACCAACATATAATCTACATAAGCTTGGTAGGGCAGAGATAACCAACATACAATCAATAAAGGAATTACGGTAGGTGGACAGCAACAACATGAAATATTAGCTGTAGTTCCTTTACAAACTTCACTAGTGTGGGAACATTCTACCAATGAATGAAAAACAGGAATACTTTTAGATAATTAATTGAAAGTAAACAATACTGAAGAGTAATTTATAAAACTGTTATTGGAAGCCAAGAGGGGCCAAAAAACCTCTATGGTGAATCATGAGCATTGGGGATTTCATGTCTCACACGAATCAACACAGGATGGGAGGACAAAGCAGCCCATGTAACTCCAACACCAACGGACGAATTTGCTGTATCCCAGGTGCCTGTAATAGCGGCATGACCTGTATTTGGAGAGACATGTTTTTAGATTCATCATATACTAGTACTACATTTCAATTTCCTATCATGATACAAAATTAGTTTGTCTATTATACTCAAAACATTTATGTATTATGTTGACAGTACAGCATTGAGGTCATGGGGGTGACCTGCTGCAGTCAAGTGCATGGATCTGCAACCTTTTTGACATGTTTTCATTTCCTCATCATCATTTTATCACGACCACAATCACATGGTATGGAGCACAGATTCACTATTTTAACAGTGGAAGAACATTTTTCAGAAAAGCACCGAATTTATAGATTACTTTTTGTTCTTCAGATTTTAGTAATGCAATTAATTTAAACATAGATGGGTGGGTAATAAAATTAATTGGCAGGTATTTTTGCCTGAAATTCATAATGCTAGTATTCTTACATTCCAACAAAACATGGTAGGCTACTCATCTCCAATTCTGGCTTTATTCCTGATAGTGTCATATCAACATGAAGTGACATATCACATTCAATGCTGTATTGTAATATTTCTAACTGGTTTTGATTGTCTAAAGGCAATACATGACCTTTGTGTTTTATTTATTTCCTTTCACTTCATTTTGATTGATTCAATCAATCAATCAAAATGTATTTCCTTTCACTTCAGGGTGTATAATGATAATTAGAATCAAAGCACTAACACACATATCTCCCAGACAGAAGCCAGGGTGTACTTTGTGTATAAATGTTGTGAGTGAGTCACTGTGAGTGGACTAAAATGTCTAAACGTTTTGTATATAAAAACTCTTATAACACTTATGCCAGTTATCACAAGCCTCCCCTGTGCTTGTGTTGGCTCTCCATAGAAAAGTAAGGGCTACAGCACACATTTTCTTTGGGGGACAGTATTTCACAAAGTCCACGTTGGAACATAATCTTACTAGATCAAGTGGGGGTGACGTTCATTTACCAAGTTGATTATATCGATATGTTTTAGCCTGTATAGTGTAGCCGTTGTGAACGCGAAGAGTTGTGTTTATTTACCAAGCTTTGTCACCCATGCGATAATCAGCGGCCATGGCTTCACACCTCCGACAGCTCCATCAACTGCCTCCGTAGCTGCTGAGCCAGAAGCCAGGGGTTCAAACTGGTAGGGCAATGATGGTTGCTCCACTAAAGTCCCCATCTTCAAATAACGCTTCGCTAATGGTGCCAGAGTCCGTCCTCCATTGCAAGATGCGATGTGTGTGTGTGTGAGAGAGAGAGAGAGAGAGGTCCCGCGCCCCCATGTGTGTGTTACAGTATGCCTGCATGATCAGGTCTCACTGCGGGGACCAGAGGCAACGCAGCCTCCCCGGGCCAAAACTGCCTCAAACCCGCGGAGCGGCTCGGACAACCAGGGCGATAATAGCGATATTGATTATTATTTACAATGAATAAACAAACACACAAGTTCCCTTGAACAATGTTGTGGTAACTAAGGACGGTATTGCAGAGGGTATACATTTCGTCCTGTGGCTGAGAGGGGACGAAAGGAAGGGAAGAGAACAGCGGTACATTAGACAGGCGCTGCGGCGATGAGAGCTGTCAGAGCGGGCAGAGGCCACAGCAGACAGTCCGTAGTCACGCTGCAGGGCTGCGGGTCTCAGAGCGGGCAGACAGGGGTGTTGGTGACCGGGGGAACGTGGGACTCGAGCCCGAAATTTGCGATTGTGCTGCAGTTCCCCTAAAAAAATCCCACGCCAACCTCAGTTGCATTCTAACTAAGAGATTCGAGCGAAAAAATATTTTTTTCCAATTACATTTATAGCCAATATGACGCTAAATGTACCGTCAAAAACGCTAGCCTGACCTAGTAGCCACTTGTTGCTAGCGCCGTAGCGCGTGGTTTCAAACTGTTTTCAGTCAGACCACGTGATGTACAATACCAGCAATAGGAATTCTAGGAATGTCAGCGGACCTTTAAGTTTTTTGTAAGTTTTTCCTTTTAAAGTTTTTCCTTTTTAAGTTTTTTTTTTAAGTTAATTTTGTTTTTAAGTTACGTTTTTTTTAAGTTAAGTTTTGTGTGTGCGTGCGTGCGTGCGTGTGTGTATGTGTGCGTGCATGTGTGTGTGTGTGTGTTTTTGTGTGTGATACAGCTGCGCCCTCTGGTGGTGGGCGGGTGGTGTTACAGCGTGACAGACAGACACACAGACATGATCTGCTGGGTCTCATAGTAAATGCTCACTGCGTTCGCAATAAAAACTAGTGGAGTTCCAGTAGAGTTCCAGTAGAGCAAAAAGACAAATCATGTTCGGCTTGGTTGCATGCTGAAAATAGCCAATCTACAAGCTCACAATGCGTCACGCTGCGACGCGCTGTGAGCTTGTAGATCAGCTATTTTCAGCAAGCAACTAAGCTAAAAATCAGTCACTAATTCTTACACACAGTATGTAAAATGCGGTAATGTGGACGTCAGCTGTATCGTTACACTAACAGATCATAATCATTGAATAGGCAATCAGTGCCAAGATAAGATGAGATGACATAAGGAAATGCAATCATTTGCTCACTCTCTATTAACCCCTTTTGGTGTTTTAAACATTATGTTATAATTTAGCTATTGAAAAATAGCAGATCTACAAGCTCATAGCGCGCCACCGAGTGGCGCGCTACGAGCTTGTAGGTCTGCTATTTTTGAAAAATCGTGAAAATATTTATTTCAGAAAACTGGAGGATTTAGAATATTTCTTTTAAATTTTGAGGTCAGGCCTAAATAGGTTAAGCTAAATGTGATTTGAGTGATGATGGGCAATGTGCGGAACAATGGACACTTTGCTTGCCTACTGAATTTCACGCAAATGGGACTCATCTTTTGCCAAGCAGACGGCTCCTTTTATCCACCGATGTCGCTGGGAGAGATGCTGAGTTTTTCTTTCAACTGTCAGGAGCACTCAACCGAGTCATCACTGCTTCATGTACACCTCTAGGCAGCCCATTAGCGACACACACGGATGCAGACGAGATCATCCTATCCACTAATGTGACTGCTGCCTTACTGGACACAAATGGAAAACCCCTATAGATTACATCTCAATCATATCTGCCATCTTAGTTGGATGCTCGGTACAAGGTGTGCAGGCATATAGATAGTCCCCTATGATGAGTGCGTACCTGCATGCATGTCCAACTCAACCAGGACAGATTTGACGGCTCTCACCAAAGCACTGGTCCTGTTGGAAGAGTCATGTTCTCATCCAGGGACTTATACTGGACTCAAAGCCTTAGTACAGTCACCTGGAGGGAGAGAAATACACACACAGCTCAGCTGGAAACGCAGGTTTAGTGAGAGGTGAGGACTGAGTAGTGATTTGCCGAGATGTGTGAGTGTGAGCGTGTGTGTGTGTGTGTGTGTGTGTGTGTGCGAGCGTGCGTGCGTGCGTGCGTGGGTGCGTGCGTGCGTGCGTGCGTGCGTGCGTGTGTTGCACACTGACTGCACTCATACTTCATTCCATCCCTGCACGGCACGTGTGTGTGTGATAAAGTCAAAAGCACAACACACAACATTGTGACTGAGGAAGACCACTGAAGAGGAAGCCGTCATTTCGATCCACATAATGGCACATCATCATCATCATTAATAGTTAGTTGGGGGCCAGATTATAATCAAAATCCCTGACTATTCTCTGGCTAAGATATTTGTTTTGATGATTGGTCTTACGTCTATGGACCTTTTATAAAAGGAAATGATCTGCCAGTTACCTCCCAAAATCCAGATTCTTTCCTTTTTTCCCCTCCTTTTGCATGAGGGACAAATTCAACATATTAACTTTTGAACTATAGACTAGAGCACCGACAATCATCTACTGTATGATCTATGAAGACATACAGTAGATGAAGTTGACCAAGAGGGTTCCATTTTGACCCAGAGAGCCATGCTGGCTGCCGTCCAGTACATTAATTTAAATCAAATGTCCACAGAAGTTAAATCAATCATCAAAACATTTTAGCCCGAGACTGGTCATGGAATTGAGGTTGTGAACCCAATTATAATGTCGAGGAGGGTGGAAATATGCCTTTGAAATAGTATGATAAAAAGGACACATTGCATAAAAAAACGACTTATTTTCATTAAAAAAAATGTTGTTAGTCATCGAGTTACAGTCCTATGTGACAAGTTAATGGGGAGAAGGTTGAGCAGATTTCCCAGTTTCAAGTTCCTGGGATTTCACATATCTGAGTGCCTGACCTGGAACCTTCACACCTCCCAGCTGGTCAAGAAGGCCCAGCTGGGTCATCTTTTCTGAGGACCCCAAGACACAACCAGAAAAAGTACTACAACTTTTTTACTTAAGTAAAAGTATAAATACTGCAATATAGAACTGTAACTCCGTTACAAGTATAAAGGTCCAGCATTCAAAAAATTTACTTGAGTAAAAGTACAGAAGTATTGGCGTCAAAATGTACTTAAAGTACCAAAATAAATGTGTCACATTGTGATGCATTGTGAGCTTGTAGATCATCTATTTTCAAATGGCCGAAATGTATATAGGGCTCAAGTGGTTACTGTATGTTTTGTCATAATAAGCACAATCTACAATGTATACTAACCAACTAAAGTTTTCAAATGGAGGAGTAAAAGTACAATATGTGCCTCTGTCTGAGATGTAGTGGAGTAGAAGTAAAATGACTGGGGGATTGTACAAGTACAAATAACCTCAACACTGTACAAGTAAATGTACTTATTAGTCACTTTCCACCACTGGGCACAACAGACTTCAGAAATATAATCCAAAAGAATGCACGCACATCTCCAAAAAGTATTCTACAGGTGCTGAACAAAAAGAAAAAGGAATGCAGTCCGCACACTGTTTAGCAGCTCCCAGAGGTAGTTTTATTTAGTAGGATGACAACGTTTCGACCCCAAATGGGTCTTCGTCACAACAGACTTCCCCAGTCACCTCCAGCAGGGTCAGAGCCCAGCCTCAACACCCTGGAACACCCCCGGGTCACCACTATCCCCAGTCACCTCCAGCAGGGTCAGAGCCCAGCCTCAACACCCTGGAACACCCCCGGGTCACCACTATCCCCAGTCACCTCCAGCAGGGTCAGAGCCCAGCCTCAACACCCTGGAACACCCACGGGTCACCACTATCCCCAGTCCCCTCCAGCCTCAACACCCTGGAAAACCCACAGGTCACCACTATCCCCAGTCCCCTCCAGCCTCAACACCCTGGAACACCCACAGGTCACCACTATCCCCAGTCCCCTCCAGCCTCAACACCCTGGAACACCCACAGGTCACCACTATCCCCAGTCCCCTCCAGCCTCAACACCCTGGAACACCCCCGGGTCACCACTATCCCCAGTCCCCTCCAGCAGGGTCAGAGCCCAGCCTCAACACCCTGGAACAACCCCGGGTCACCACTATCCCCAGTCCCCTCCAGCCTCAACACCCTGGAACACCCACAGGTCACCACTATCCACAGTCCCCTCTAGCAGGGTCAGAGCCCAGCCTCAACTCCCTGGAACACCCACAGGTCACCACTATCCACAGTCCCCTCTAGCAGGGTCAGAGCCCAGCCTCAACACCCTGGAACACCCCCGGGTCACCACTATCCCCAGTCCCCTCCGGCCTCAACACCCTGGAACACCCACAGGTCACCACTATCCCCAGTCCCCTCCAGCCTCAACACCCTGGAACACCCCCAGGTCACCACTATCCCCAGTCCCCTCCAGCCTCAACACCCTGGAACACCCCCAGGTCACCACTATCCCCAGTCCCCTCCAGCCTCAACACCCTGGAACACCCCCAGGTCACCACTATCCCCAGTCCCCTCCAGCCTCAACACCCTGGAACACCCCCGGGTCACCACTATCCCCAGTCACCTCCAGCCTCAACACCCTGGAACACCCCCGGGTCACCACTATCCCCAGTCACCTCCAGCAGGGTCGGAGCCCAGCCTCAACACCCTGAAACAACCCCGGGTCACCGCAATCCCCAGTCACCTCCAGCAGGGTCAGAGCCCAGCCTCAACACCCTGGAACACCCCTGGGTCACCGCAATTCCCAGTCCCCTCCAGCAGGGTCAGAGCCCAGCCTCAACACCCTGGAACAACCCCGGGTCATCACTATCCCCAGTCCCCTCCAGCAGGGTCAGAGCCCAGCCTCAACACCCTGGAACAACCCCGGGTCACCGCAATCCCCAGTCACCTCCAGCAGGGTCAGAGCCCAGCCTCAACACCCTGGAACAACCCCGGGTCACCGCAATCCCCAGTCCCCTCCAGCAGGGTCAGAGCCCAGCCTCAACACCCTGGAACACCCCCGGGTCACCGCAATCCCCAGTCCCCTCCAGCCTCAACACCCTGGAACAACCCCGGGTCACCGCAATCCCCAGTCCCCTCCAGCCTCAACACCCTGGAACACCCCCGGGTCACCGCTATCCCCAGTCCCCTCCAGCCTCAACACCCTGGAACACCCCCGGGTCACCACTATCCCCAGTCCCCTCCAGCCTCAACACCCTGGAACACCCCCGGGTCACCGCTATCCCCAGTCCCCTCCAGCCTCAACACCCTGGAACACCCCCTGGGTCACCACTATCCCCAGTCCCCTCCAGCAGGGTCAGAGCCCAGCCTCAACACCCTGGAACACCCTGGGTCACCGCAATCCCCAGTCCCCTCCAGCAGGGTCAGAGCTTAGATGGACAAACAGGCTGAGAATTGAGAAACAGCCTTTTTTTCCATGCAGAGCTATGAAGCTGCTAAACCTGTAGCCCGCCCTCCAAAATAACTAATACCCTGCATGTCCCCAAGTGCAATATATAACTGCTGCTAATGCTAGTTAAGTGTAATAACTGTCACTTTTATGGTATTGTATCTACTGTGTGATGTCTCATCACAAGGCTTCAGACTAACCTATTAGTTGGTTCCACGGGTTCAACCTTATAAATGACCAACCAGCATATCTGCGCGCGCACACGCACACACACACACACACACACACACACACACACACACACACACACACACACACACACACACACACACAATGTAGTGCAATGTAGGTATAGGATAGGTATCTGTGAAGGTGGCCTAGACATCACGCTACAGAGATATAGCTACTTGCACAAGTCATTAAATTAACACTGAACATAAAGAGACAATCTTTAGTTACTGCATGTGTATAGCCCTTGCCGACTGCCTCTGTTACAGTGCCATCTAGTGATAATGATTTGCAGGTACAGCTTGGATGAGGCACATTAAATCCAAGCCTTGCAGATATTGAACAGTGACAGAGGACATGAGAGCTATAAGGGCAATTAAAACGTGTAGGGATTGTTAATTTGTATAGCTTACATCGGCTATGTTATATAACTATGAATATGCATGTATTAGCTGCCGTTTACTGTGTGAACTGCAGTTGGTTGCTGTCAGTGTTGCTAAAACAATTATCTGAGGCTATATGGATATAAGTTTTATCCCCATTTATAAAATATGAAACTATTATTTCAAGCACTATCAATTACGGTTATATCAAATAAAAAAATATCTTAAAGAATTCATAAAAAAAGAAAAAAAAAAGAATTATTATGGACATGGGCATCTACGGAGAAGACTAAAGTATTGCGCACTGCCTGTATAATGCGTACGGTCACACAAGTTACACCAACAAAACGAGCAAAATGTTTGTGTTAAGCCCAAACCACACCAAAGGGTCGGGTTGGGACAAAACGGACCACACCAATTAGGTTTCTCAACTCTAAACCGATTAAACCATGAACATTACTTGCAAAGTTGCACGCAAAGCAAATCAACACAAGACAGCACCATACACTAGCAGTATCACAGTTCATGAGGTCAAATGTCTTGCTGAGCCAGCAACAATGTCCAAGCTCTCCCTGGAGACTGATTGATTGAACATTTTATTAACAGTTTGCAGAATTACAGTACATTTCAAGCACAAACTCAATACAAAGGCTGTTAACTGTGAGTGGACGACCCAATTAAGCATTACACTTGTTTACAACAGGGTCCACCATGTTCAATTCATCAAAACATTTAGAGACGTACAAATAGACACTTCTATATAGACAAAGAACAGAACAGGAATTCATCATAATGGAGGTAAAAAGGGAAAATAAACATATACAGTGAGGGGGAAAAAAGGGGGGGGCGGTGGGGGGGATTCAGATTTTACGGGGGCCAGTTTCGAATTGCAGCCATCCGTAGGTGCCCTTTGAGAGCGGTTTTGAAGGAGTCAAGGGATTTGCATGTCTTAATGACTGTTGGTAGGTCGTTCCACATTTTGGTGGCATAGGAGCGAAAATAATTTAGTCCCACTGCTGTTGTATGTAACTGTACCACACTATTACCAGGTGGTGAGCACCACCTAGTGGACACAAATAGTATTTAATGGTAGAGGACGGCCCTAAGCAAGTAAGCAATTAGTGAATTAAGTGATATTATTTTAATCACAGGCCCCTGTGGAGTGTTTCTTGTCACTGAACATTTGCAGATTATGTGACATACATGTGTACACTGCATCCTAACTATGAGGAGCAGTGAGGAACTATTAATACAGTGCCGGCTGAGGAGCAGTTTAGGTTAATCCATATAGACCCGACGGACGCATCCGTGTCACCGTAACGCTTTTAACCACTTTAACCATTATTTTGCACTTCAGCCGTTGAAGAATAGCAGATCTACAAACTCATAGCGCGTGCCGCGCTACGAGCTTGTAGATCTGCTATTCTTGAAAAACGTGTACAAATCTTTGATTATATATTCTTTCACAGTGAATGTTTTTAACTCAAATCTTTGCTTCTGGGGGGGTCCCTGGAACAACATATTTTCAGATGGGGGGTCCGTGGCCAAATACAGATAATGCTGGGGGTCCATGATGACATGAAATTGTTTGAGAACCACTGATTATAGAATCATAGGATTTTAAGAAAACCGTCATGGTTTTGAAGACATTTTGTAGAATCTGGTCTCAGGTCTTAATGGCTTAAGTGTCTTGCTGACAGAGACACTTCAACACACAGACTGGGCGAGCCAAGGGGAAGAAGAGATCCACTCGAATAAATGTTATTGGACCTGAAGTGAAGCTTCAGGGCCGTTCACACAGAGCACTATAACTATAACTACATCACTTTGTACTATATTTTTTATATAGTAATGAGTGAGCTCGGTCTTGTTGAGCTTGTTGAACTGTATCGTAAAACCTGTGGCAGGTTCCATAGGTTGGTCTGTGGGTCGACAAAATGTGTCAGCACTGCGTTCCAAACATCAACACGCTGGACTAAAGGCAGCTATAGTGACAGAGAAACTTAAAGTGATATTTCACTTTAAAGGAGCAGTCATTGATTTGGGTGATTTGGAACCCCCTCCCCCCCCCCCCCCGGTCCGCCCCGGTAACAAGATGTGCACATGAATGCACTACAGTGGGGAGACACGCGACAGGCCAACGGCACACACACCAACGCCCGCCACCGCTCGATCATGATTGGCGGAAGGCCCCTCTCTATCCTGATTGGATGAAAGCTGGGCCACTTAGCCAAAAACGAAACCATATGGGCTGCGTTCGAATTCATTCCCTATGCCCCATATAGTGCACTACTTTGGGGTTCCACCATTTTGTTATAGTGTCCGAATATGTAGTGAGCATTTTTGCACCCTAATGTAGTGGACTGAAGTATCCCACAATGCACCGGGAATTGTAGGGACCATCCGATGGTCACTACAAAAACACAGCGAAGCAAATCTGCCCCATAATGCATTGCGCAAGCTCGCTCTTGAGCGCACATGCACGCGTTTGCGCGCACGTGCGCTGCTTCTGCATGCATGCGCTCATTGCGCTCCAACTCAGAAGAGGCAGAAGTTGAACCAGCGAAAGAAATCAACACAAATGTACTTTTTTAACTTTCGTTTTCCCCTCTCTTTTCTTCCCTGGCGGATCTCGAAGCTACAGATCTCGAGACAAATGATCTGTGCATTTATTTGCAATTGTTTTATTCTATTTATAATAAAACAATTAATTTGCAATAGTATTACTAATCTGATTCATTGTATCACCCAGGCCCAGCGCATGACGTTAGGAGAGGAATCAGTTGCTTGCTGTAGAATATATTTTAGGATTAGCGGGGGTTCATAATCATGCTGCTGATATTTTCATATTGTCAAGGTGGTGCACTGTTTTCATATTGCTGAATAATGGATATAATATTATTTTATTGATAATAATCATAGGCCTATGTTATTTTAAAAGAATAACCTTTTTATCATAGATATATAGGCCTAAATGCCTGCAAAACCTATTTTTTCTTTATTCATCCATGAATTTAAAAATAATTTAACAAACTGTCCTTGTCAGGGAGGTGACAGCCTGCAGTCACTAATTTGATACAGTCTGTTCCTAGCGAAAATTCAGCAGCAGCGTTTTGACTGGTTTCTTGTAGTCAGTTGATTCTTCATATCCAAATGAGTGAAACGGCCGGGATGATTTGTTTATTTTTCATACAGTTCTTTATGAGGCGATCTGAAAAAACCCTATGGGGATTACAATGCAAATAAAAAGTACATGAACCCGCGGACCTATAGCGCCCTCTACCGATATTGACGTCAGAGTCGGTGCTCCCCATACAGGGAGTATTGTCCGAATTCATCACTATTTGTAGTTCAGTATTTAGATATTTGATATTCAATTTAGCTGCCCCGCCCCCTTCCTATACAAACCCATTTTAACTTCAAACTCAAATTTTAACCATGATACGTAGATTCTGTTGACCTTCTAATACGTGAGGGGGCCATGGTTTTTCATTTACAGTTTTGATTTATTTGTAATAATACTTTTGGAAAAGAACCTCCTGGCTTGGGCCAGACTACTAGAAGTGAGGGCCGCAAACACAGAGAGAAAGCATTCGGTAGAGGTTTAGATTCTCTGGGCTCCATTTTCGTCACCGCTAAACCCCTTATCCCTAAACGTCTTTGCCTTTTTTTTTACCATTTTGCAAAACATTTTTGAATAGTTAAAATGGCCAGTCTACAAGCTCACAATGTGTCAATGTAGATTGGCTAGTTGAATTATTCAAAAATGTTTTTCAAAATAGTAAAAAAAAGGCAAAGAAGTTTAGCGATAAGGGGTTTAGCGGTGACGAAAATGGAGCCCTCTCTCTCTAGAGAAATCTCACGTCAAGTACCTAAATCTCTTAGCAACGAGGCAGGCAGTAATGAAGAGACCTTCAGTCATGGAGTATATATGTGCATTTCTTACTGTGCAGACACAACATTAATAACAAGCAAAAACTGGAAAGTGGACAAAGTTCAAGAGAAAAGGAAAAAAGAAAATTAAGAACGATGTGGGCCTGTGATCTCCTAACCAGACACCCGACTAACCTGCTCCACAGCACAAATTGCCTCTCTGAGGAAATTTATAAAAGTTCTGCCAAGTTCTAACTTACTCTAGGAGAGGATCTCATGGGAGTGACACTTTTTTTTTTTTTTTAAAGGGACTGGGATGTGTGTGTGTGTGCATGTGCGCACGTGTATACGTGCATTGCGAGCGTGCGTATTTCTTTGCACCTGGTTATAAGACAACTATCCCTTCTGTTCCGAGTAGACATGCATTCAATTAAAACCCTCAAAACAAATCAATCAATCGCCCTTACCTGGTTGGATGGATGGATGTGGCATCGTCTCCTCCCTGTCCGGGCAGCGACTCTCTTCTTCCAGGACCCTTACCTGGTTGGAGGATGGATGTGGCATCGTCTCCTCCCTGTCCGGGCAGCGACTCTCTTCTTCCAGGACCCGTTCCCATTTAACTGGACACGCTTGGCCTCGGCAGGAATCTGGCTCTGGATATTATTGGGGGGGCTGAGAAGACGATTCTCCCTCGGTACAGTCAGTCATCATAATGCTGGCTAGTCAACTGCCCTTCCTAGGAGAGGGGGTGGAAGGAGAAGCAGAGAGGTAAGTGGTTGGCAAGGACACGGAAGGAATGATGCCGGGGGGGGGGGGGGGTCCTCAACAGTGTCGAGGTTATGTGTACTTTACTTCAATTTCCAGTACTTTTACTTATACTGCACTACATCTCAGAGGCACATATTGTACTTTTACTCCACTACATTCATTTCAAAACATTAGTTAGTATACTTATGTATATTTTGCTTATTTATGACAAAACATACAGTAACCACTTTAGCCCTATATACATTTCGGCCATTTGAAAATGGACGATCTACAAGCTCACAATGCATCACAACGTGACACATTACTTTTGGTACTTTAAGTACATTATTTCACTATGTATATACTTGTATTAATACATTTCAGACAGATGCTGCTATCCAGATTCACGTTGTTTACTTGCACACATGCACATTATTTAGGATTGATCCCATTTGCTGCTTGTCCACAAATGTATGCTATTTATTTGGACAGATTCAAGTTTTTTTGTTTTACCTGCAATTGCAGTTACTTTCGAATGGGGGTCCACGCAGATGGTAGGTGGGTGGAGGAGGTGGGAGCATTAATGGAAGAGAGTCGAGCGAGTAGAGAGGGTACAATTTGGGAAAGTGTGACGGACGGGCCATGGAGGAAATATAAAAACATTTCTGATTTATTTTTAAGAGACTCTTTTCAGAGGGTAGAGGGCTGGATTCATATCACATTAAAGCATGCTGTAAATACGACTGACTGCTAGACATTTCATGCAGGTGTGTTCTGTCTTTGACGGCACAGGCACTAGGGAGAGCCAGTGTTCAACGTTTGAAGCCAGTGAGGATCTGTATTTATCACGACGAGTCTCAAGGCTCAGCACAGCAGTGTTGATACAGTACATAAATCATGAACCCCGGCTCGTAAATAACAGAGAGGAGCTTTTTATTCCCACCCCTCAAAAAGAGTGGTGTGTTTATTGCAACATCACGCTGCTTATGTGTGTCTGAGAGCAGCAGACACAGAGGAGTTTCTCAAGTGACTGGTGGGGTAGAGATGTACCGAGACAACACTTTGTTTTGCCTTCGCGATACCGATTCCGACACAACTTGCGTAACGGTCGATAGGGAGTAGCGATCCGATACCATGTGTGTAATTTTATAATAATAATCTAGGACAGTGGCTCTCAAGGTGGGTGAGGTTCCAAATGCACCCTTGCAGGGTCTGTAACTGTGAAGATGTACAAAATGGAACCAATTTGGTTCCATAACTTCCATCATTTTGTACACTCTCAGTTATGGTGGTTCGTGAAATGAGAACAACTGATCTACTGTAGGAATAAATCAAATGTGCAGCTACAAGTTGTAAACTAAATAGTACAGTAAAACATAACAGTTGCACAACATCAATTGAAACATTCAAAATATTACTCTAAATTAAATATGTGATAAATTAGTTGGTATCGGAATGGCATAGACTGCTATACTCTGCAATACCACCATTTTAGGCAAGATCGGCATCCGATACTGGTATCGGAACCACTCTGACTGGGAGTCTGTCTTTCTCCTTCAAACTGGGCGTCTTGCTCTAGCTATAGGCTCCTTCAAACTCGGCGTCTTGCTCTAGCTATAGGCTACAAGTGGGCGTCTTGCTCTAGCTATAGGCTACAAGTGGGCGTCTTGCTCTAGCTATAGGCTACAAGTGGGCGTCTTGCTCTAGCTATAGGCTACAAGTGGGCGTCTACAAACTGGGCGTCTTGCTCTAGCTATAGGCTACAAGTGGGCGTCTTGCTCTAGCTATAGGCTACACGTGGGCGTCTACAAACTGGGCGTCTTGCTCTAGCTATAGGCTACAAGTGGGCGTCTTGCTCTAGCTATAGGCTACAAGTGGGCGTCTTGCTCTAGCTATAGGCTACAAGTGGGCGTCTTGCTCTAGCTATAGGCTACAAGTGGGCGTCTTGCTCTAGCTATAGGCTACAAGTGGGCATTGCAAAGAAAAGTATAGAACATACAGTGTATTTCCTTTCATGGAAACTCTTGAGATTCTGTGTGAAAAAGTAATCGATGCATGTCCAAGACACGTTTGTTCAAGGCTGAATCTTTATGACTTTGTACCAGTCATAATGCAGGGAGCGGTCTCCATAGCAATACGTCACAATCAAGTATCACTGAGTCTAATAATAATACATAAGATGTATATATCGATTTTCTAGGTACTCAAATCGCTTTACAGGACCAATACAAACTTTATTAGGGGGCAATAAATAGTAAATAATTAAAAAAAGGTTAAAAACTATAAAAGAAAGATAAACAAAAGAGAGTTGGGATTTATATACAGTAGGGATTAGGCATGAGTCTGAAAAGATGGGTTTTGAGTGTGTTTTCTGCCTTTATTGATAGGTTGAAAGTAGATTGACAGGAAACGGGGAGGGAGATGGGGGGGGGGAGACACAGGGCAAAGGCCGTCGGGATCGGGAGTCGAACCCGCGTCAGGCTGGCTCGGCAGTCTACAGTAGGTGCCCAGTCCGGGCCTTTGAGTGTGGTTTTAAACGTGGTGAGGGTGGGGGAATCTCTGATGGGAGTTAGGAGTGAGTTCCACAGTGAGGGGGGGACAGCCACCGAGAATGCCCCGTCACTCACCCCACAGGTTGGCTCGAGTGTCTTGGAAGGGACGTGCACACATAGACATCAAATGGGGCTTCAGCCCCTGCCCTTTTACCCGTCTATAAAACAACTGCCCTTTCCAGACCACGAATGCAGCATTTACGATGGTGAAAGAAATGCAAATGCCACTCCTTCCCATGCCAAGCCGGAAGGCAGCATTCAGGAGAATTGCTTTTTGTCCCCCCCCCCCCCCCCCCGAAGTCTTCTGAACTTGAACACAGTATTTTGCTTTGAACAAATTTGTTTAGAAATCCATGTCGTACACCGCATGGCCACTAGCTAAAGAGTGCTGGGTTGCGACCCGAAAATAGCAGATACACGTGCGACGCGCTTGTAGATCTGCTATTTTTTGTCCAAAAGTGCCCTCTTAACGGGATTTCAGCCACACTCTCTGCGTGTCCCTGTGTCGAGGATCATGTCCAGGAGGTTGGCATTGCTCGACCTGAGGGAGCCGGAGGGGGCTTCATGGTGTTGATGTCTTGGGGATCCTGTCCAGGAGGTTGACATTGCTCGACCTGAGGGAGCCGGAGGGGGCTTCATGGTGTTGATGTCTTGGGGATCCTGTCCAGGAGGTTGACATTGCTCGACCTGAGGGAGCCGGAGGGGGCTTCATGGTGTTGATGTCTTGGGGATCCTGTCCAGGAGGTTGGCATTGCTCGACCTGAGATGGCGGGAGGGGGCATCATGGTGTTGATGAGTTCAGAGAGGTATAGTTTTCCGACAAGTAACCCAGGTGGCTGTGAACACAGAAGTGGTAGGGGGCTTATGACCTAACTGCAGTGTTGGGAAAGTTCATTTTTTTTAAGGAACTAGTTCAGTTCACAGTTCAACATTTCAAAAATGAACTAGGTATCACTTTAGTCTCCCCCTGTTATTCTCTCCGGCTATAAGTGCCACCAGGCACGAGAAAACATGCTAAGGTTCTCTTCTCTGCCCAAAAGTATAATTCAAATGGCTTACATAATTGCACTATAGAGGAATTAATGGAAAAGGCTGAACATTATGACTAAACTGTAGATGCTCTCAAAATGCGTGTGGAGCAGGATATTTTAAACATTATTCAAAAATTATAAATTGCATTAGAGTTTCTGGTAAAAGCTGAATGTTTTGGTGTAGACTCAGTATAATGGGATTTCCTTGCAATCTCACAAATTACCTGAGGGGTTAGAAAAACCATGTTGAAAAAGTCTTGTATTGAGTATCATTTTATTAAATTATAGTCCAGAAGTTTATAATTTAATATTCTACGTCATGTTGTTTTACTTTAGAACACAATATTGTATTTACAGACAGTAGGATTGGACAATGTTGGAAGGAATATTGAAAGGTTTGGAAGCATTCCAACGGCGGTTAACAGCATTAAAGGAAATATAGGGTCTGGTAGACATATGGGACCCCAAAGAATGGTTTGAGGTGTGGTTCAACATGATGTTAAGCTTGTCTATCTATTAATATATGCTGTAATAAACATTACGTTTTGAATCTCACCTATTAACATCATATAATTGACAATTAAATTAATTATGTGTAGCAATGTTTGGGATAGTATGTGTAATTTTAAGTTTAGCTTAACTTTGGAGCCGTCCTGGATACAATTTGCTAGTTAACGGAAATATACACTTATATTCAACCCAAGTAATATAATGGAAACTTTCCTGAAAGCCTGTGGACCCTTGGCTCAGACAGTGAGTGCACTAGTGGAATTAATTTCACTGCATTTGTATGTACAGAGTCATCTGTACATGCACAGACAGAGATAAGTTGCTATTCAATTGAATTTGCATTTAAAAAGTATTTTCTCCCAAAAGCTGCAATCTGGCACTTATCATGAATATTATTTGAACTGGGGACACGCCACCGGTCCGTGACCCGCCACCGTGACTTGGAATGTAGGATCTAGCTTGTAGATCTGCTGTTTTCAGAAATGTTTTCCTCTTTCTTATATTATTTGACAATGTGGCCCATGTTTGACCAGTTTTTGAGTGGTACAGCCACTCCTATAGACAGCTATGTGTGTGTCCCTGTGTCCGAGCACGAAAATAGCGTTGTAGCGTTTGTTCACCACCAAGTGTCACTGTTGCACAGCCTAACACAAAGACACACACAGAGGCCAGGGGGGGCGGCTTGTACAGCACAGCACCACTCACTTCAGACGGGTCTGATTTTTACAGTATAGTTTGCCGATTACGTTTGATGTAGTAATGTTTTTTCTTCTTTTTGTGAGGTATTAAATAGGTCTTAAAAGTCCTTAACGTGTCAATGTCATCTGGGGACCGCCCTGGGGGTCCCGACCGACAGGATGGTTGAGGACCACTGGTCTAGCTCCTGGACCACCTGGGGGTCCCGACCGACAGGATGGTTGAGGACCACTGGTCTAGCTCCTGGACCACCTGGGGGTCCCGAGGACCAGGACCTGGTCTAGCTCCTGGACCACCTGGGGGTCCCGACCGACAGGATGGTTTAGGACCAGGATCTGGACCCCCTGGGGGTCCCGACCGACAGGATGGTTGAGGACCAGGACCTGGTCTAGCTCCTGGACCCCCTGGGGGTCCCGACCGACAGGATGGTTGAGGACCACTGGTCTAGCTCCTGGACCACCTGGGGGTCCCGACCGACAGGATGGTTTAGGACCAGGATCTGGTCTAGCTCCTGGACCCCCGGGGGGTCCCGACCGACAGGATGGTTGAGGACCAGGACCTGGTCTAGCTCCTGGACCCCCTGGGGGTCCCGACCGACAGGATGGTTGAGGACCAGGACCTGGTCTAGCTCCTGGACCCCCTGGGGGTCCCGACCCCCTGGGGGTCCCGACCGACAGGATGGTTGAGGACCAGGACCTGGTCTAGCTCCTGGACCCCCTGGGGGTCCCGACCGACAGGATGGTTGAGGACCAGGACCTGGTCTAGCTCCTGGTCCCCCTGGGGATGGTCAGGATGGTTGAGGACCAGGACCTGGTCTGGCTCCTGGACCCCCTGGGGGTCCCGACCGACAGGATGGTTGAGGACCAGGACCTGGTCTAGCTCCTGGACCCCCTGGGGGTCCCGACCGACAGGATGGTTGAGGACCAGGACCTGGTCTAGCTCCTGGACCCCCTGGGGGTCCCGACCGACAGGATGGTTGAGGACCAGGACCTGGTCTAGCTCCTGGACCCCCTGGGGGTCCCGACCGACAGGATGGTTGAGGACCAGGACCTGGTCTAGCTCCTGGTCCCCCTGGGGGTCCCGACCGACAGGATGGTTGAGGACCAGGACCTGGTCTAGCTCCTGGACCCCCTGGGGGTCCCGACCGACAGGATGGTTGAGGACCAGGACCTGGTCTGGCTCCTGGACCCCCTGGGGGTCCCGACCGACAGGATGGTTGAGGACCAGGACCTGGTCTAGCTCCTGGACCCCCTGGGGGTCCCGACCGACAGGATGGTTGAGGACCAGGACCTGGTCTAGCTCCTGGACCCCCTGGGGGTCCCGACCGACAGGATGGTTGAGGACCAGGACCTGGTCTAGCTCCTGGACCCCCTGGGGGTCCCGACACACAGGATGGTTGAGGACCAGGACCTGGTCTAGCTCCTGGACCCCCTGGGGGTCCCGACCGACAGGATGGTTGAGGACCAGGACCTGGTCTGGCTCCTGGACCCCCTGGGGGTCCCGACCGACAGGATGGTTGAGGACCAGGACCTGGTCTAGCTCCTGGACCCCCTGGGGGTCCCGACCGACAGGATGGTTGAGGACCAGGACCTGGTCTAGCTCCTGGACCCCCTGGGGGTCCCGACACACAGGATGGTTGAGGACCAGGACCTGGTCTAGCTCCTGGACCCCCTGGGGGTCCCGACCGACAGGATGGTTTAGGACCAGGATCTGGTCTAGCTCCTGGACCCCCTGGGGGTCCCGACCGACAGGATGGTTGAGGACCAGGACCTGGTCTAGCTCCTGGTCTAGCTCCTGGACCCCCTGGGGGTCCCGACCGACAGGATGGTTGAGGACCAGGACCTGGTCTAGCTCCTGGACCCCCTGGGGGTCCCGACCGACAGGATGGTTGAGGACCAGGACCTGGTCTGGCTCCTGGACCCCCTGGGGGTCCCGACCGACAGGATGGTTGAGGACCAGGACCTGGTCTGGCTCCTGGACCCCCTGGGGGTCCCGACCGACAGGATGGTTGAGGACCAGGACCTGGTCTAGCTCCTGGACCCCCTGGGGGTCCCGACCCACAGGATGGTTGAGGACCAGGACCTGGTCTAGCTCCTGGACCCCCTGGGGGTCCCGACCGACAGGATGGTTGAGGACCAGGACCTGGTCTGGCTCCTGGACCCCCTGGGGGTCCCGACCGACAGGATGGTTGAGGACCAGGACCTGGTCTAGCTCCTGGACCCCCTGGGGGTCCCGACCGACAGGATGGTTGAGGACCAGGACCTGGTCTGGCTCCTGGACCCCCTGGGGGTCCCGACCGACAGGATGGTTGAGGACCAGGACCTGGTCTGGCTCCTGGACCCCCTGGGGGTCCCGACCGACAGGATGGTTGAGGACCAGGACCTGGTCTGGCTCCTGGACCCCCTGGGGGTCCCGACCGACAGGATGGTTGAGGACCAGGACCTGGTCTAGCTCCTGGACCCCCTGGGGATCCTGACCGACAGGATGGTTGAGGACCAGGACCTGGTCTAGCTCCTGGACCCCCTGGGGGTCCCGACCGACAGGATGGTTGAGGACCAGGACCTGGTCTAGCTCCTGGACCCCCTGGGGGTCCCGACCGACAGGATGGTTGAGGACCAGGACCTGGTCTGGCTCCTGGACCCCCTGGGGGTCCCGACCGACAGGATGGTTGAGGACCAGGACCTGGTCTAGCTCCTGGACCCCCTGGGGGTCCCGACCGACAGGATGGTTGAGGACCAGGACCTGGTCTAGCTCCTGGACCCCCTGGGGGTCCCGACCGACAGGATGGTTGAGGACCAGGACCTGGTCTAGCTCCTGGACCCCCTGGGGGTCCCGACACACAGGATGGTTGAGGACCAGGACCTGGTCTAGCTCCTGGACCCCCTGGGGGTCCCGACCGACAGGATGGTTTAGGACCAGGATCTGGTCTAGCTCCTGGACCCCCTGGGGGTCCCGACCGACAGGATGGTTGAGGACCAGGACCTGGTCTAGCTCCTGGTCTAGCTCCTGGACCCCCTGGGGGTCCCGACCGACAGGATGGTTGAGGACCAGGACCTGGTCTAGCTCCTGGACCCCCTGGGGGTCCCGACCGACAGGATGGTTGAGGACCAGGACCTGGTCTGGCTCCTGGACCCCCTGGGGGTCCCGACCGACAGGATGGTTGAGGACCAGGACCTGGTCTAGCCAGGACCTGGTCTAGCTCCTGGACCCCCTGGGGGTCCCGAACGACAGGATGGTTGAGGACCAGGACCTGGTCTAGCTCCTGGACCCCCTGGGGGTCCCGACACACAGGATGGTTGAGGACCAGGACCTGGTCTAGCTCCTGGACCCCCTGGGGGTCCCGACCGACAGGATGGTTGAGGACCAGGACCTGGTCTGGCTCCTGGACCCCCTGGGGGTCCCGACCGACAGGATGGTTGAGGACCAGGACCTGGTCTAGCTCCTGGACCCCCTGGGGGTCCCGACCGACAGGATGGTTGAGGACCAGGACCTGGTCTAGCTCCTGGACCCCCTGGGGGTCCCGACCGACAGGATGGTTGAGGACCAGGACCTGGTCTAGCTCCTGGACCCCCTGGGGGTCCCGACCCACAGGATGGTTGAGGACCAGGACCTGGTCTAGCTCCTGGACCCCCTGGGGGTCCCGACCGACAGGATGGTTGAGGACCAGGACCTGGTCTGGCTCCTGGACCCCCTGGGGGTCCCGACCGACAGGATGGTTGAGGACCAGGACCTGGTCTAGCTCCTGGACCCCCTGGGGGTCCCGACCCACAGGATGGTTGAGGACCAGGACCTGGTCTATCTCCTGGACCCCCTGGGGGTCCCGACCGACAGGATGGTTGAGGACCAGGACCTGGTCTAGCTCCTGGACCCCCTGGGGGTCCCGACCGACAGGATGGTTGAGGACCAGGACCTGGTCTAGCTCCTGGACCCCCTGGGGGTCCCGACCCACAGGATGGTTGAGGACCAGGACCTTTATAGTAATACTTTTACTCAAGTAAGTTTTGAATTCCGGCCATTTACTTGTAATGTAATGTAGTATTTATAGTAAGTAGTTCTACATTGCAGTATTGATACGTACTTTTACTTAAGTAAAACAATTGAGTACTTGTTCCACCACTGTCTGAGTTCTCATTGGGACCACACACAGAACTCACTGTACTTATTGTACTAGGACTCTTCTGATAACGGCATCAATCAAATGCCACCATATATAATGCAGTTCGTTAGAAATAAGGCATGCAAGGCTTGCATTGTGCAAATTCTGTCTTTTCACGTCCTGATTTCAAACAATAGGCAAAAAAAAAAAAGGGAAAAAAAGCCCAGGGGTTCCCCTCAATCGATATCAGAGTTCCTCTTCAGCAATTTTGCAGCAGATGTTTTGCGCTAGTAAGCATTCTACTTTTTTTGTTGTAAGTGGTGTGAGTGGGAGTGTGCTGTCTTGCTAGTATTAGTGAACTATTACAAGCGGCTACGTTTTGGTTTCTGCAGTTATCCAATGTTGCTTGATGAGGAAACCTGCAACCTTTATCTGTATTCTAAACATTTTTATCAAGATTGGATAGCGAGACAAAAGCACTGTAATAGCATACTGTAACAAGACTTGTGTGAATTAAATTAACATTCGCGATAAGCTGTTATTCACCCAAAGCATACATTTTGTGACCGGCAATCATATCGCTTATAGAAGATTTGAAATGAGCCGCAAATCAAGCAAAAACAAATCAAAGCAAAAACACAGGCTGGAAGAAGAATCTGAGATATAGGATTCTAAAAAATGCCGTTCCCATAGACCACCCGCTTCGACTGTTATCAATGGACAAGACTGCAGTTATCAGTTCGGATCAGTACGATTGTTTGACGAGTATGGGCATGCCTGCCGACTGATAAAAAAAAACGACAGGATTAAGGTTGGCGAACATGCGTCAATATTAGGACCGCGCTGCGACATGCTTGCGGTTAAGTTTAGGGGAGGGTATGAGGAGGCTTGTCGTTTTTAGTAGGCAGTAGACCAAAACGACAGGATTAAGGTTGGCGAACATGCGTTAATATTAGGACCGCGCTGCGACATGCTTGCGGTTAAGTTTAGGGGAGGGTATGAGGAGGCTTGTCATTTTCAGTAGGCTCCCAGCATGTGCAGTAGACCTGAATAGACCGATAAGATCGGTTAACGTGTCATCAACGCCAATCGCAGCCAGTAGGCTTCAGACGAGCCGATCGGCTAGATCAGATCGGCGTAATAAGTAACCTACTGGGAATTATCGGTTGATTTTCGGTCGAAACGGCTGCATAGACAGCATAAAACAGCATATATGTATTTTCCCTATCAAGTCTGCTTGGTGTTAAAAGGATAGGCAAAACTAGATAAAGTGCCCCTCGGGGCACAGGTCTCCACCAGGGCAGGTCAGGTTGTGGCCTCCTGGTGGCGCTATAATAGGCCAATGTGAAAAGGGTGCCATTTCTCTTACGCATGGCAATTGGATGATTTGAGGCAATTTGTTCCAAAAATGTGTTTTGCAAAAATCCACCTGTTGGTGGCGCTATAACAGGCCAATGTGAAAAGAGTGGGATATGTTCCTCAGCCTAGTAGGAAAGTCTGTGAAAGATTTCACTTAAATTGCATGCTGCGTTCATGATTTGAGGGTTTTTTGTACAAAACGGGCCAATCCTGCAAAATTTGAAAGCCAATGTTAGCCAATTAGGATGGAATATGAAATATCGGACAGATCCGTCTTGAACACATGATTATAGAGATAGTGTGTAACGATTTGCGATTTGTTTGGACAGAATCTGGAGGAGTAATATTAAAAAATGTGTTTTTCCAAAAGTCGGCCTCCTGGTGGCGCTATAACAGGCCGTTCTGGAAAATTTGGGGCAGAGGTTCATCGTTGGCATCCAGGGAGTGTGTGTGAGAAATTTGGCATCGACCTGGTTAACAGTGCCGGAGATTAGCTGGGGGCACGCACGCACGTGTGTGTGTGTGTGTGTGTGTGTGTGTGTGTGTGTGTGTGTGTGTGTGTGTGTGTGTGTGTGTGTGTGTGTGTGTGTGTGTGTGTGCGCGCGCACGCACGCACGCACGCACGCACGCACGCACACGCACACGCACACACACACACCGCTCGTGGCAGCGGTGGCCGAACGGATAGCAGCGCGGTCTAGATACCGGAAGGTTCCCAGTTCGAATCAGCCGTCCGACACGTTAAAATTACCACCGCTGAAATGCCCTTGAACAAGGCATCAACCACTACGATGAAATGTGTTCTATGAGCAGGGCCTGGCTGGAAACAAGTTCTTGAGCTTAGCCCAGATACCCTGGGTAAATATAGATTTCATTTCATTTCATTTCATTTCACACACACACACACAGAGTGCAAAACATACTCTCTCCCCATGCCTTCGGCCTGGTGGAGACAATAAACCACTGGCTTCAGCCTATATCTGTGTGGCCTTAGTGCAAGGAAAGTTATGAAAGTTATGATCAAATGAAATTAATGCATTCACTGTTCATTCTATGACCAAAATAAACTGAACTGAACTGAACTGATAAGAACCGGAGTGTACAGACGCCAGCAGAACTGAACTGAAGAACCGGAGTGTACAGACGCCAGCAGAACAGAACTGAAGAACCGGAGTGTACAGACGCCAGCAGAACAGAACTGAACTGAAGAACCGGAGTGTACAGACGCCAGCAGAACAGAACTGAACTGAAGAACCGGAGTGTACAGACGCCAGCAGAACAGAACTGAACTGAAGAACCGGAGTGTACAGACGCCAGCAGAACAGAACTGAACTGAAGAACCGGAGTGTACAGACGCCAGCAGAACAGAACTGAAGAACCGGAGTGTACAGACGCCAGCAGAACAGAACTGAAGAACCGGAGTGTACAGACGCCAGCAGAACAGAACTGAAGAACCGGAGTGTACAGACGCCAGCAGAACAGAACTGAAGAACCGGAGTGTACAGACGCCAGCAGAACCGGAGTGTACACACGCCAGCAGAACAGAACTGAAGAACCGGAGTGTACAGACGCCAGCAGAACCGGAGTGTACACACGCCAGCAGAACCGGAGTGTACAGACGCCAGCAGAACCGGAGTGTACAGACGCCAGCAGAACCGGAGTGTACAGACGCCAGCAGAACCGGAGTGTACAGACGCCAGCAGAACAGAGTTGGGAACTATAATCAATATTTAAAAAAGCGTCAAAAGACGAACTCGAGGCCTGGCTCAGTGGTCCAGGCAGGTAATCCAGTCTGGCAGTGTGCCGCGGGTTCGACTCCCGATCCCGATGGCCTTTAAACTGCATGTCACCCCCCCCCCCCCAATTTCCTGTCAGCCTAATGTCTGTCCCTCTATAAAAAATATAAAATAAAGGTGAAAGCCACAAAAAAAAAAACATTAAGAAAAAAAGAGGAGAGCCCAGGAGTAGTTAAAGGTCAGCACTCAGCAGAGATGGACATTAGGTACATGTAGGATGAGAAGTCTTTCACATTTGAATAATTAAAGGCCAAAGTATAAAATGCCTAATGCACTACTGTTTTTTTAAGGCAAAGCCAAAGTATAATATTCAGAAACACACTACTTTTTAAATAGCTCTAAGTGAGTAGCCTGAAGAAATCACCCAGATAAGCTACACTACACAGTAAAAATCCTGCAGTGTTTTACTCTGAGAGTGTACAAAGTAAAATGTAACGGAATACTCGCCACAGGATTCTGCAGGGTGTGAGACATATTATTTATATGTTAATCTGGGGCTGGACCCCTCCAGGCTAAGAAGTGAGAGGGCTTCATCTTCAAATCACAAAACAATTCTCTCACGAGACGCCCCCCCCCCCTCCCCTCCCATTCTCTTCCCCCTCGAAGAACGTCATTACAGATCTGCTTGATGGAAGCGGCGGGATTCGGGATGCTTTATCACCCACTGTTTGTGTGTTTGTGTGCGTGTGTGTGTGTGTGTGTGCGTGTGTGTCTGGCTTGCAGTCATAAATGAAGAAATAATAGAGGCAGATTGGAATGATGCACGTCTTAAAATTCAATCCCTCACCATAAATACTAGCCCATTTTGGGCGGGAATCCCTTTTGCGTGTTTTAAAGCATCGTTATACTTTTAGCTATTGAAAAATAGCAGATCTACAAGCTCATAGTGCGGCACTGAGTGCTGCGCTATGAACTTGTAGGTCTGCTATTTTTGAAAAATCGTGAAAATGGTGCCTCAAATCTTTGAATATATATTATTACAGAGTGAACATTTTAACTCAAATCTTTGCATCTGGGGAGGTCCCCTGGAACAACAGATTTTCAGATGGGGGGGGGGGGGGGGGGCATATTACATATAATTTTTGGGGTCCTTGACATGAAATATTGAGCACCACTGATACAGAAACATAAGGTTTCTCAGAAAACTGTCAGGATTTTGAAGACATTTTTTTAAATTTTGACGTCAGGCCTAACTGTGCTAGATTGAAACTGCCACGGTACAAGTGGTGGATGATAACCTGTGTATTACACACCATCTGTTCTACAGCATTCTGACCCATATATCTCAGATCAGTGTTCAAAATGTGATGATGAGGATGTGTTGTGTGCATATTTCATTGTTTTACTGTACATGGGAACGTTCATACATAAATAATGCATGCGTCTGATGTGGTTTCAGTAAATCTCCCACCACCACAGTCATCAAACTATGCTTTACTTACGTTATATTTGCTGTAGACTGTAAATTGTGGAATAATAGGAAAAAGGTTTTGATATCCGTGTCCTTCCAAGCCAAGCATGATAATAATCGTCATGCAATGGAAGACTCTGAGGCAGGGGTGGGCAACTTTGACGATGGCGAGGGCCAATATATTTCCACACTCACGCCAGAGGGGCCACAGCGCATATTACTGTTGTAGCAAAAATAGCCGATCTAAAAGCTCAAAACGCGTCGCATTGCGACGCGTTTTGAGCTTGTAGATCAGCTATTTTTGCTATATTTGAATTGAAAACCTGAATTTTTTTTTTTGCTCTTTTTTTTTAAATTGGAATCCTGAAAAGTAACCTTTTTGTATTGAATTCCAAATGCATTTAGTTATAGTTATGTTAACATAACTATTTGGACACAAAAAGACAATCACATTTTAATACCTTAATTTAGTCATTAAGTAGGCTACTAGTCATTTAATACTAGTCATGAAGTAATTAAAGCGGGTTTGGAATTGTAACAGCTGAAATCAATACTATATCAACATGAGGGCCACATGAAGTGAAGGTAGGGGGCCGCATGTGGCCCGCGGGCCGCCAGTTGCCCATGTATGCTCTGAGGCCTTGTGGTTAGAGTGTCCGCCCTGAAACTGGGAGGTCGGGGTTTGATCCCCGGCCGGGTCATACCAAAGACTGTAAAAATGGGACCCAGTGCCTCCCTGCTTGGCACTCAGCATCAATGGGGTTGGATTGGGTGGTCAAATCAACTAATCAAATGATTCCCGAGCGCGGCACGGCTGCAGCTCACCGCTCCTTGGCTGTGGCTCACCGCTCCAAGAGATGGGTCAAATGCGGAGAACAAATTTCACTGCAGTAACGTATGTGACAAATCATATGACTTTGACTCACTTAATGAATTGAAAAAATATCGGTCTGTCTCCCTGTCAATGAGAACACAAGCGTCACGTGCTATATAAGGAATTTAGAAAACCCCAAAGGATGTGAGGACATGTGGACTGTGTGGACACTCCACATACATGCACCATTCGAAGCATAATTCCACTGAAAATTCTGTCTTCAAAAAAGTGAACCCTTGGATCTGCAACATTTACTTGAGGACAACGATACAGTTCTACCCTGCAACACCTTTAATAAACACATATGTAATTGAATTGTTTTGTTTTCTCTCTCTATACGGAATGGTGTCAAAACAACAGTTTAGATATAGCACTGTGGCTCTGCCGTCCATCCTCCCAACCTTTGTACTGTCTCTCGCAATTAGTTTTCTAAGATCACCTTTTGGAATTGTGTGTGTGTGTGTGTGTGTGTGTGTGTGTGTTGTAACCACCTGCATGAGATGTGGAGCTGGTGTGGCCAGACAGACGGAGACGCCGGGCCTTCAGCATCTATTCTCCCAACGGTGGGGATTGAGAGAAATGGGTTCGGCAGATCTGTGTGAGCACAGGCAGCGAGAGACGAGAGACACAGGGGCACGCACACACGTCCACAAACTATGTCCACAGACCAGGAGACCTCATTGGATGACTGAATAACCTGTCCTTGTTTATAACAGATGTCCACATTTTGATAGATGATAGGCTGAATGGGTCATTCATCTAACGCGCACACACACGTCCTACCCCCCTCTCCCTCTTGCCCTCCACCTTGTGCACGGGGCAGAGCACAACAACGTTAGACAGCTTATAGCTGGCTGGAGTATACTTGTTGACCAAAACACAGCTTTCCCCCTAGTTTCAGCTACAAAAACAATGGCTCTGCAAACACACAAGACGAGAGAAATATACGTTGCTTTCGGGAGGAAACCTCATACAGCAACTACATTTTTGAGGTTTTTGATTTTTTTTTTGCATAAACCAGTGATATTGAACACCCTCTGTGTGTTGCTCTGCGAGCGCCTTCTAAAGGCTCATACATAGTCTGGATTTTCGGTGGTGAGATGACCACGAGATGACGTCACGAGCCGCGGTGAAGAGCAAACCACCGCCACCGCTCCAGCCCTTCTCTATGTTTTTACTCACCACCGCTCAACGTTATTTCAGCTCCGGTGGTCAGCTCACCACCGGAGCTGTGGTCACCTCACCACCGAAAATTCAGACTATGAATACCCGGTAGGCCTTAAGAATAGAGGACGACGGGGGGAAATGGCTGGAAAGCGAGGACATTGAAGTGTGGTCCTCACTTCCCAGGGGGCTATTTTGGAGCAACCATTAAGGGAGTTGCGAGGAGTTGCATGGAGACCCATTGGTGTGGTTTGGGCCATTGAATTGAACCAGTTGAATCACTAGGGTCGACGTGCGACAGGACATATCACGCCGCTGGGCCTTACGCCAAAACCGTCTCGACCCTTTGGGTGTGGTTCAGGCTTCAGGTTTAGGGTCTGAATTATGGTTAGGTTAACATGTGGGGTAAAGTTTACGGTTAGGTGGCGAGAGAATGAATGTGGTCAAACAGAAATCAGTCCCACACAAGTAGAGTGAGTTTGTGAGAGACCGTGTGCGTCGCACACATATACGTACGCATTGTGTTTGTGTGCATGCACGTGACAGTTTGTTGTGCAATCCTGGGTTGCATCCGTCATCCATCATTCGTGTACAGTCCCATTCCTCCTCCAGAGAGCCACGGTAGCAGCTGGTTCAGCCTCAACCTCTCTGCACTCGCCTCCTCCAAAGGCCTTGAACCCGCTCCCCTCCGCCTACGGTCGGGAAAGTCGCCAGCTTGTTGGGTCACACGGGTAGCACAACAATAGTCTGCAGCTGGTGGCAGCAAAAAATAAATACAAAAAAAAGGGGAAAAAAGAAGCATACGTGCAACATGAAGGTTGGAATCCATAGTTGGCTAAATCTGAACGGTGAAGATGAATGAGAGACACATACTTCCCACAGATTACAACCACACACGGAGATCATTGTGTATATTCCTGCACTATACCTGCATCCAGTGATCTTGGTACAATATAGAAATTGATCTATTGAAGATTCTGACGTTCAAATGTACATATTTTTTGTTTCGATTGTATTGCTGTATTGTTGTATAAACATTGTTGTATAAACAAACGTAAACGTATGTTTTCTCATGCCAATAAAGCCCTTTGAATTGAATTGAGTGAATATTCTTCTCTCCAGTGTTGGTTTTGACAGCAAAATTGTGATTTTTAGTTTTAGTCCTATGGTCTGGTGAATGGCTTTCATTTAGTTTTAGTCCTATGGTCTGGTGAATGGCTTTCATTTAGTTTTAGTCCTATGGTCTGGTGAATGGCTTTCATTTAGTTTTAGTCCTATGGTCTCGTGAATGGCTTTCATTTAGTTTTAGTCCTATGGTCTCGTGAATGGCTTTCATTTAGTTTTAGTCCTATGGTCTGGTGAATGGCTTTAATTTAGTTTTAGTCCTATGGTCTGGTGAATGGCTTTCATTTAGTTTTAGTCCTATGGTCTGGTGAATGGCTTTCATTTAGTTTTAGTCCTATGGTCTGGTGAATGGCTTTCATTTAGTTTTAGTCCTATGGTCTGGTGAATGGCTTTCATTTAGTTTTAGTCCTATGGTCTGGTGAATGGCTTTCATTTAGTTTTAGTCCTATGGTCTGGTGAATAGCTTTAATTTAGTTTTAGTCCTATGGTCTGGTGAATGGCTTTCATTTAGTTTTAGTCCTATGGTCTGGTGAATGGCTTTCATTTAGTTTTAGTCCTATGGTCTGGTGAATGGCTTTCATTTAGTTTTAGTCCTATGGTCTGGTGAATGGCTTTCATTTAGTTTTAGTCCTATGGTCTGGTGAATGGCTTTCATTTAGTTTTAGTCCTATGGTCTGGTGAATGGCTTTCATTTAGTTTTAGTCCTATGGTCTGGTGAATGGCTTTCATTTAGTTTTAGTCCTATGGTCTGGTGAATGGCTTTCATTTAGTTTTAGTCCTATGGTCTGGTGAATGGCTTTCATTTAGTTTTAGTCCTATGGTCTGGTGAATGGCTTTCATTTAGTTTTAGTCCTATGGTCTGGTGAATGGCTTTCATTTAGTTTTAGTCCTATGGTCTCGTGAATGGCTTTCATTTAGTTTTAGTCACCCGGAATGTCTTTAGTGTTAGTCTTGTTTTAGTCTACTAAGTATCACAAGAATTTAGTAGATACTAAAATGTATTTTGGTGGGCCTTGAATCCCTTGATGCCGTTGTAATGACTGATTTTACGCTCGCTGAAATTATCCGATCTACAAGATCACAATGTGTCGTCCTGCGATGCGTTGTGAGCTTGTAGATCTATTTTCAGCATGTAACCAAGTGTAAAATGACTTTTACTGGATCTCTTGTCCACTAGTCCCTTCCTAACATTTTAGTCTAGTTTTTATTTGTTGACAAAATTGTCCAAATATAGTTATAGTCATTATAGCTTAGTTTTCATTTAGTTTCCATTTAGTTTGTCAGTGAAAAGAATGTAGTCGACGTCGAACATTTTTTGGTCATAGTATGAAGGCCTAGTCTGTATTTTCAGTGGTGAGGTGACCACCGGAGCTGAAATAACGTGGAGTGGTGGTGAGTAAAAACAGAGAGAAGGGCGGTGGCTTGCTCTTCACCGCAGCTCTGTGACGTCATGTTGTAGTTGCGGTGGTCACCTCACCACCGATAAATCTGACTATGAGTAACGCTTTAGTCGACGAAATCAACACTGCTCCCCTCCTTGGACCACTGGAGTAGAGGTGCCTTAGAGCAGCGGTTCCCAAAGTGGGTTCCGCGGACGCCTAGGGGTACGCGACGCATAGCCAGGGGGTACCCGAAATATTTTTTTTATTGCACGGTGCAACTGTAGAGAACAGTTGCACCGCTCACTTCACAGGGGTGTGATTTTTATTATTACAGTAGAAGTTTACAGACCAAACTGTAAATAAAAGGTTTACATGACTTTCTGTCTCAGTCCGTATATAGCGAGCTGTAGTGAATAAGTACAGAACAGTTGCAACGCTCACTTCACAGGGGTGTGATTTTTATTATTACAGTAGAAGTTTACAGACCAAACTGTAAATAAAAGGTTTACATGACTTTCTGCCTCAGTCCGTATATAGCGAGCTGTATTGAATAAGCAGAGAACAGAATATGGGACAGAGTTGCACCACTCACTTCACATGGGTGTGATTTTTATTATTACTACAGTAGAAGTTTTTTTCTTATGAAAGCAGAGAGTCTTCTGTTTCATACGGTATATAGTATTTATATGTCGCTATAGGCCTTATTTTGTGAATATTGAGGAGTTCACGTCCATGTCTTCTCTGAAGTTATCTGGTGGGCACAAGCTGCATTCAATAACCAATTACTGTCTAACTGTACATGGGATCAATGTTTACTCTTTTCCTCGTAAAAGTACACATTCAGGGCTTTCATTCGGTGTATAGGATGTATAGGATATTTATTGGGTTCAATTTTATATCTGCCTGTCAATGTCTCTGACTTTAAACCATCCATAACTCTGCTCGCTGTTCAAGATAACCACTTCCAGGCAAATGCAGGTGTTGCAAAAAGGTCAATATCTCCAGAATGGAACATGGTAAAATCAAAATGTATTTTCTAAATTGAAGTGGACAAGTTCAGCTTTCTTTTGATGTATGCGTGTGATTCTCGCTATAAGAGAACATTTTGCTGTGGGCCCCCGAACAAGGCCTTTGTGCAATGTTAAACGGTAGCAACATCAAAATAGGCCTGCCGAGATCCTGTAGCAATCAGTGTTAAGTGTTAATGACTAGTATTAAATGACTAGTAGCCTACTTAATGACTAGTATTAAAATGTGATTGTCTTTTTGTGTCCAAATAGTTATGTTAACATAACTATAACTAAATGCATTTGAAATTCAATAAAAAAAGGTTACTTTTCAGGATTCCAATAAAAAAAAATAGCAAAAAAAATATTCAGGTTTTCAATTCAAATATAGCAAAAATAGCTGATCTACAAGCTCAAAACGCGTCGCATTGCGACGCGTTTTGAGCTTTTAGATCGGCTATTTTTGCTACAACAGTAATATGCGCTGTGGCCCCTCTGGAGTGAGTGTGGAAATATATTGGCCCTCGCCATCGTCAAAGTTGCCCACCCCTGCTCTGGAGTCAAAAGACAGAGCTGGTGCAGAGCAGACTCCTGTGAGGTGGTATATACCAAGGGCAAACAACACAGTATTATAAAAGGTAAGCTAAGTGATATCGTTTGGTTAAAACAAATCATTGCTATACAGTGTATATGATTAACAGGGGTCTCCCAGTCTCTCCGGGAAATTTAATAAACAGAAAATACATTTCCAGGTGGTTGCCAATTTCAGGCAATCAGGAAGAGTACCTCCCATTTATCAGCTTCGATTGCGTAGCGTTCCAGTTTCAATGTTGTCCGTGTGTCATCACTTCCATTTTTGAGGGGCGCTAGCCCCTCCTATATACACGTTTAATGTTTTGTCTTTAGTTCAATGTTTGTTTTGTAAACGCCATTGACAATGAAGGGAAAGTTGTCGTCATAATGTGCCTCATTACGTCATATTCTCTTTATTGTTAATGGTGTTTAATGTTTGTGTTAATGTGTTGGCACCGTTTTTTTTACATCGCCATTACATCACCTAATCAACATGAGTTAGACTTTAATATATTAGCGACCCTCACTTCACACAGGTGTGATTTTTACTTGTTTATCCTGCAAGTTCTCTCTTCTGATTGGATACAATTAATATCCCAATCTGAAAATGCTTGTTCTTTTTTACTAAAGCACTGGAGAGACACGGAGACCCCTGTTACAGAACAGAGCTATTTAAACACTTATTTTAGAAAAAAATCACACCCGTGTGAACTGAGTGGTGCAACTCCGTGTGGGGGTCCCTGGAACTTCCAGACCCACAGGAACACGCCCAGGGTGCCGGCCCGGTTCCGGCGAAGCCACCCCGCGTCCGAAACGGTGGAGAAATGACAGAGTTACATGTGTGGGGGAATTAGCAGACACCTCTCTCTCTCTCATTAGCAGGCAACAGTGCCCCTTTTGCCCCTACTGGTACTCTAAACATAGGGACATTGCTGTTCCTTGGAGTGGTTGCACCACTCAAAAACTAAAACAATATCACTACTACCATTACATTTAGGGGGGGGGGGGGGGGGGGGGGGAATCACAATTATGATGTGTTGCATACTGTAGAACAAAACTAGGTCATTTCATATACATTAGGCATGATGTAAGGGGAAATATCTGTCCAGTTACTGTGTTATTGTACTCTTTTGAATGAACAACAATTTAGGCATTTAGCAGACGCTGTTAAGCCAGAGCGATTTACATTAAGCAAGAACAAAAAGCATGGCAATACATCACATACATAAAATGGTAAATGGTGCATTTATATAGCGCCTTTATCCAAGGCGCTTTACATAGATTGTGCATTACATTCACCCATTCACACACACATTCATACACCGATTGCAGCGGAAGCCATGCAAGGTACCAACCAGCACATCGGGAGCAATTTGGGGTTCAGTGTCTTGCCCAAGGACACATGTAGACAGGAGGAGCCGGGATTCGAATCGCCGACCCATGGATCATTGGACGACCTGCTCTACCTCCTGAGCCACAGCCGCCCTAAAAAGTAGTTATCATGAAACATGCGTAAGCTAAGAACGTAACAGTGGAATATCTATATAATGAAACTATACATACTATACATATATACTATAAAGTGCTATGACTACATAAAATGCAATTCTAGTGCTGTCTACGTAACATGCTATAAGTCTGTATAAAATGCTATCTAAGTCTACGTAAAGTGCTATCTAAGGAGCTAGGGCAAGTGCTAGACTGCTAGTGTGAACTAAAAATACAAAGCATGCATGTGGTGGACCACAAAGAAAGAAACATGGCCATGTCACTTCCCATCTCAGCTGCTGTTCTGTGCTCTCCACTGTTACCTCTGTGACTTCCAGAATTGATTTTACTTAACCTTTAAAGCCCTACAAGCCAAGGAGAGGCTTCCCAGTTCCATTTCAGAGATGCCATCTCCCCCCCAGTGCAGTTGTAGATTCTCAGGTGGGGCTATCAGGCTCTTGTGGCCCAGCAGGTGCACCTATAGGCTGTGGAGAACAGTCTTCTTTAAATTGAAACTGCCACGGTACAAGTGGTGGATGATATCCTGTGTATTACACACCATCTGTTCTATAACATTTTACTACGAGCTTGTAGATCTGCTATTTTTGAAAAATCGTGAAAATGTGGCACAAATCTTTGAATATATATTCTTTCAGAGCAAACATTTTTAATCCATTGAGACCTGGAACACATCCATGTCACGTTAGCGTTTAACCACATTAACCATTAACCCATTTTTGGGCGGGAACCCCTTTTGGTGTTTTAAACATTGTTATAATTTAGCTATTGAAAAATAGCAGATCTACAAGCTCATAGCGCGCCACCGAGTGGCGCGCAATGAACTTGTAGGTCTGCTATTTTTGAAAAATCGTTAAAATGTGCCTCAAATCTTTCCGAAAATTGTCATGATTTAGAAAAAAAAATACATTTAAATTTCGACGTCAGGCCTGAATGGGTTAACTCACATATTTGCATCTGGGGGGGTCCCTGGAACAACATATTTTCAGATGGGGGTCGGTGGCCAATTACATATATTTTTGGAGGTCCTTGACATAGTAGGAACATGGGGTTTTGGAGGTCCTTGACATAGTAGGAACATGGGGTTTTGGAGGTCCTTGACATAGTAGGAACATGGGGTTTTGGAGGTCCTTGACATAGGAACATGGGGTTTTGGAGGTCCTTGACATAGGAACATGGGGTTTTGGAGGTCCTTGACAGGAACATGGGGTTTAGGAACATGGGGTTTAGGAACATGGGGTTTTTCAGAAAACCGTCAGGATTTAGAAAGCATTTGTAGAATCGTCCTCATGTCTAAATGGGTTAAAATCACTTCAGAAAACATACCGTTATGTAAAGTCAGTTTCTTAATGAACTTAACATTTTAGATCAGCATTTGTTATATTATATACACTATGATTTCACTTTGCCGTTTTCTCTCTTCATGGCCATCTTGCTGCTCTTGTAAACCCTGTTCTGGTAAAGCACTTTGTTAACCTTGTTTGGGTAAAAGCGCCGTGCACATAAATGCATTATCATCATCTTGTTCCAAGTGCAAACAACAGGAACACCATTCAAACACCAGTAGAAGCTGATAGCAGCCTGTATGTATGTGTGTAATTTGGTTAAAATGGGTAAGGTTTTAAAAAAAGGGCAAAAGCATGCTCTGTTGCACTGGCCTAAAAGTGGGTGCTCTAAAACTGCTTCCACTTCTGAGAATGTGTTTGGTTCATTAGCCACCAGATGGCATACCTTATAAGTATGTATGTCTGTATGTATGTATGTATTTAAAAGGGGGGCTTTTTTGTAAAATCCCAGCCTACAATACCTTCATATATTTAAAATCCAAAGTAAGGTTACCAGTGAAGGGCAACCTGCCTATTCACTGGGGACTATGCAAGGCAGAGGCGTGTACTGTATGTATGTTTGTGTGACTGCATGTACTTGGGGGTTGGTAGCAGTTCTGGTGGTGGTGGTGGTGGGTGTGTGGGTGTGCCCAGTTCTGGTGGTGGTGGGTGTGTGGGTGTGTGGATGTGTGGGTGTGCCCAGCCACCATTTCCCTCATTTCCCTCACAGCAGTCCATCTCTTGACCCTTTTAGTCTGACTGCAGGCTGCCAGCTGTGGTAGGAGAGCAGCGTTGAGTAGTAGTAGTCTGGTAGCCTTCTATATCTGGCCTCTCATTCCACTAACGCTTTTTGACCTGTGATCAGATTCTACAAATGTCTTCTACATCCTGACAGTTTTCTGAAAAAGCTATGTTTCTATGTCAGTCGTTCTTCGATTTTTCAAAAATAGCAGACCTACAAGCTCGTAGCGCGCCACTCGGTGGCGCGCTATGAGCTTGTAGATCTGCTATTTTTCAATAGCTAAAGCATAACATAATGCTAACACCAAAAGGGGTTCCCGCCCAAAATGGGCTAAGAGAGGACGAGGCAGGTGTCCAACCTGGAAGGGTCTACCCCGGGCCTGCAAGGCAGGTGTCCAACCTGGAAGGGTCTACCCCGGGCCTGCAAGGCAGGTGTCCAACCTGGAAGGGTCTACCCCGGGCCTGCATGCAGAGAGGACGAGGCAGGTGTCCAACCTGGAAGGGTCTACCCCGGGCCTGCATGCAGAGAGGACGAGGCAGGTGTCCAACCTGGAAGGGTCTACCCCGGGCCTGCATGCAGAGAGGACGAGGCAGGTGTCCAACCTGGAAGGGTCTACCCCGGGCCTGCATGCAGAGAGGACGAGGCAGGTGTCCAACCTGGAAGGATCTACCCCGGGCCTGCATGCAGAGAGGACGAGGCAGGTGTCCAACCTGGAAGGGTCTACCCCGGGCCTGCATGCAGAGAGGACGAGGCAGGTGTCCAACCTGGAAGGGTCTACCCCGGGCCTGCATGCAGAGAGGACGAGGCAGGTGTCCAACCTGGAAGGGTCTACCCCGGGCCTGCATGCAGAGAGGACGAGGCAGGTGTCCAACCTGGAAGGGTCTACCCCGGGCCTGCATGCAGAGAGGACGAGGCAGGTGTCCAACCTGGAAGGGTCTACCCCGGGCCTGCATGCAGAGAGGACGAGGCAGGTGTCCAACCTGGAAGGGTCTACCCCGGGCCTGCATGCAGATGAGGGCGACTTGGAGGGGATTCAGAGGGAATTCTGTAAAGTAGTTAGTTAGAGACCGACATGAGGCGTGCCTGCAGTATAACCAAACGAATACACTCACAAAAAATGCTTTCAAATGTGTTAATTGGTAAAATCACTCGAAGACACGGGAGACTACATTATATTTACAAAGTTTATTTGCTTTACACAAACATGGCTAATTAAATACAGTACATTAAGATCAATACCATTTCGCTCAAAGGCTGATACGTCATCATTTTTTTGGCCAATATACAGTAACAAAACGGTGGTCTAAGTGAAAAGCATTAACCCATTTTGGGCGGGAAGCCCTTTTTGTGTTTTAAACATTATGTTATAATTTAGCTATTGAAAAATAGCAATCTACAAGCTACGAGCTTGTAGGTCTGCTATTTTTGAAAAATCGTTAAAATGTGGCGCAAATCATTGAATATATATTTCAGAGCGAACATTTTTAACGAAAATATTTGCTTCTGGGGCGTCCCTGGAACTACATATTTTGAGCTGGGGGTCCGTGGCCCAATAGAGATAATTCTGGGGGTCCTTGACATGAAAAAGGTTGAGCACCACTGACATAGAAACATAGGTTTTTCAGAATGTTAGGCCTTTTTTTATCGACCTCAGTCCAAAATGGGTTAAAGATTGACACTAAGCAAAAAGATATAATACGGTTCAGTGGGGCAACTAGAACTTGCCACTTAATCAATACCGTCGTGTTGAGACAACACTTTGGCTGAGGTTCTCCCCACAACATTGACCCCAGAAATTAATCATCACGGTCTGCCAAAAAAATAAAGAGAAAAAAAAAGGACAGTTATGAAAATTGCACTAGTACAGACTTGACTTTTCCTGTAGTCAGCATGCTGACGGTCACGGTCATTCAGTCTCCAGATCCAACGTGGTCGGTGTTTTCCTTCTCTGTGAGGCCATCATACTCAGCTAAAATATAAAATAAATACATATTTATGGTTACACCTTTGCTCAAATTTAGAAGATACTTTATGCCCTATGTCAGGGGTGGGCAACTTTGACGATGGCGAGGGCCAATATATTTCCACACTCACTCCAGAGGGGCCACAGCGCATATTACTGTTGTAGCAAAAATAGCCGATCTAAAAGTAGATCAGCTATTTTTGCTATATTTGAATTGAAAACCTGAATATTTTTTTTGCTATTTTTTTTAATTGGAATCCTGAAAAGTAACCTTTTTTGTATTGAATGTCAAATACATTTAGTTATAGTTATGTTAACATAACTATTTGGACACAAAAAGACAATCACATTTTAATACTAGTCATTAAGTAGTCTACTAGTCATTTAATACTAGTCATGAAGTAATTAAAGCGGGTTTGGAATTGTAACAAATCAATACTATATCAACATGAGGGCCGCATGAAGTGAAGGTGGGGGCCGCATGTGGCCCGCGGGCCGCCAGTTGCCCATGTATGCAGGCGGTGGCGGTGGCTCAGGGGTAGAGTGCCTGGATGGGAACCGCAAGGTTGCCAGTTCGAACCCGGGCTCCCCCAGAGTTACTGTCGAAGTGTCCTTGAGCAAGACACTGAACCCCTAATTGCTCCCGATGTGCTAGTTGGTGCCTTGCATGGTTTCCGCTGCCATCGGTGTGTGAATGGGTGAATGTAATGCACAATCTCTGTAAAGCGCCTTGGATAAAGGCGCTATATAAATGCACCATTTACCATTTTATGCCCTATGTACTTTGTCGCAGGACGAACTGCAAAAATAGCACGATCTTCAAAGTTCACAGTGCGACAGGATGAGAGCTTGCAGAATGGCTATTCTCTCTGTTGTTTTGAAAGTTTGAAAATGTTTACATAATGGCATGCCTCAAACACAGACACCAGGGGCCCGTTTCACGAAACTTGGATTAGAGATTAAACCGGGATTTAACAGATATCCTTATTAATCTTGCAAGGTCAATTTTTCCAGTTAACCTGGATATGTTGAGGCTTGATTCAGTTTCATGAAAGCAAATGCCACACTAGTTACCATGGAAACTAATGCTGTGGATTTAGCCTGCTCCGGACCAGGCTAACAGCCAGGTTTAACCCAATCCTGATGTCTTTACTGTTCATTAAGCAGTCAATCTGATCACAAACCAATGATTTTTTCCACACTTATTCAATTAAGCAATATTACACGATTTTCTTAAAACTAAGAAAATCGCTGAAAAAATACATTCAGGTTCAATGGTTTAATCACTTATTTTTTCAGCCACGTTTTGGGGGCATCATACAATTAAAATTAGATCAATTACCACACCTGTTGAGCAGCTGTAGTCGCCCTGTGCTCTGCGTGGGTCAGACGCCTCTGCAGACGGCCCGTCTTCTCCTGGTACTCTGCCATCTGTCTCTCGTACTGGACAGAGCAACGCAGAACACGCTTTAGACACACCGGTTGGAAAGCCTGTTTTCCCAAGTTCATGACTCATAGAAGAGATTATATTCCACACACTCTTTCACCACATACTGGCCTTGTATTCAGGTGTGTGTGTGTGTATGCCTTTTTATGCACTGACCTCTGCAATAGTCTCGTGGTCACTCTCCAGCAGTGTCTCCAGCTCCTGGGAGCGCTGCTTTTGTCGATTTAGCTCTGTCCTGAAAGCAAAAGATAAGCAGGCGAGAGTAAAACTGTTTAAGCATGAGAAACGGTGTTGGAAACAGAAAAGACGGACGGCAGGAGGGAAAAATGGATTTATAAGAAGCTACAACCTGTAAAATATCTCTTGTACTGCTTGCCATAGCACAAGTGTTGCTAAAGGCAAAACGCCTCCAAATGGAAAAGTCGATTCATGCTTCAACTGCTATTGAAATCTTTATGCAGCTCCACCTTTGCCATAACGCTTTAGACTTTTTGTTGTTGTTGTTTTTTCTCCCCAGGAGAACTCAAATATTCAATAAAGAAAAATACAAATCCTTAAGCAACGGAATAGGAAGGCTTTTGATTGATTAGTTTGAATTTCAGGTTCTTGACCTCATAGCCTTAGGGGTCACCGTGTCGATAAGCCACAAGGTCTCAGGTTACCGTGTATTTTATAATGGCTGAGAGTGAGAGGCGTAGTGTCTCCGAACATTACCAATATTAACCTAAAAAAAACTAGCTATACCTCACAAAAGTAGCTATACTTTGCGCCCACCATGCAGAGCGAGCCACTTCCTTGTTTTTATTCGGCCAGTCTCTGGGGGAATAGGAGGCGCTTGATGTCTTTACAAGGCCACCCGGAGCCACACATTCACAGTCATATGAGCGCGGGTGGTGCTTAGACGCCCGCAAGGCCAGAGTTTGTAAGGCAATCAAGTGCAATCAAGCTACAGAGCTGCGGGATCAATGTAACGCAGCTGGGAATGATATATAAAGTGATTGAAGGTGCGGATTATCGTGATATTTACTACGTGGTCTAATCAGAAACTGAATGTATGCCGAATTTAAGTGGACTTGGCCCCAGACTTTTTTTTTCTCCCTGGAAATAAAAACGTCTGGGTTTCCGAGGCGCTCTCTCTCTCTCTCTTTCTCTCTCTCACTTCAGGCTTGTGGTTTTGGACTCAAAGGCCTGGGACAGGTTCTTGGCCTCCTCCTTCCAGCGCTGGGTGCTCCTCCGCTGGGCGGTGAGGAGGCGCGTCAGATCGGCGCTGGAATGACGGCTGCTGTCCTCCAGCTCACGCACGCGGGCGTCCAGCCCCAGCTCCTTGACGCTGTACTCCTGCTCCATCTGGGACACCTGGACCCACACGGGAAAAACACTAAATAAAGCCTTTTTAAATATCATTGCTGCAAGGCGGAAAGCTAGTATGTCAGAAAAAACAAAACAAAAAAAGTTGATCACTAAAGGTGGTTGCACACTGGACGCGTTTTTCGGAAAAACCGACGGAGAAACGCCGCTAAAAATCCGAAAAACGCGTCCAGTGTGCAGGGACCTTAACTCTTGCTAATAAAACAAAAACTGAATAGCGAAAAGAGATCGTGGGTTAGGTTAGTTTGTGATGCGACGTGCTGTTAGCTTATATATTCGCTATTTTCCCCTACGTTTATGCAACATTATAGTATGAAAAGCAGGGCATAAACATTAAAAGTGAAGCATGGAGATACAAGGCTTCTGATCAACAGGAATGATACGTGTGTACGTGTGTGTTTGTCTACTTTAAACCCTGCCTGTTACCATTTTCTCTCTCTTTCCATCATTCTTCACGTCTTCCCTCCCCACTAGCTTCTCCCAGCTCTTTTTGGAATAGTTGGCAGCTCTCACAGGGCCCATCCATCTCCCTGAAACCCAGCAGCCCCTCCTTTGCTATTTCCATTTTCCCCAACCAAGCCCGTCCCTTGCGGCGCCGCTACTAAGGGTGTGCCAATATATCGATCGGTACCTCCTCCGCCTCCTACTTTAAGACCACCCACCTACCTGTCCTAGTCCCTCCCCCTCCTTACAAAAGGACTGCCCATGGCTCTGCCCATTTGTTCACAAAATTCTGACAAAGGGCAAGGAGGTAATGACCTCTTCATTGGTGGTAGGGGGTGGGGGCATCATCTGTAATAAGGGCAGCCGCAGCGACTCCAACTGTCTTATTGGGGAATTTCACCTAGAGACCTACATTAGGCCAGGACAAAAACTTTGAAAAATCACTTTGATAGGAATGGAAGAATAGATGTGAATAGAATTATTGCAGGGATGGCTGCACACATTTGCTTCTTATGCATTTCCCCAACGTTCCCTCTGACAGCTGCAGGGTACCCCCCTCTGACAGCTGCAGGGTACCCACAGCCCAACGTTCCCTCTGACAGCTGCAGGGTACCCACAGTCCCAACGTTCCCTCTGACAGCTGCAGGGTACCCTCCCTCTGACAGCTGCAGGGTACCCTCCCTCTGACAGCTGCAGGGTACCCTCCCTCTGACAGCTGCAGGGTACCCACAGTCCAACGTTCCCTCTGACAGCTGCAGGGTACCCACAGTCCAACGTTCCCTCTGACAGCTGCAGGGTACCCACAGTCCCAACGTTCCCTCTGACAGCTGCAGGGTACCCACAGTTCAACGTTCCCTCTGACAGCTGCAGGGTACCCACAGTTCAACGTTCCCTCTGACAGCTGCAGGGTACCCACCCCAACGTTCCCTCTGACAGCTGCAGGGTACCCACCCCAACGTTCCCTCTGACAGCTGCAGGGTACCCACCCCAACATTCCCTCTGACAGCTGCAGGGTACCCACAGTCCAACGTTCCCTCTGACAGCTGCAGGGTACCCCCCTCTGACAGCTGCAGGGTACCCACAGCCCAACGTTCCCTCTGACAGCTGCAGGGTACCCACAGTCCCAACGTTCCCTCTGACAGCTGCAGGGTACCCTCCCTCTGACAGCTGCAGGGTACCCTCCCTCTGACAGCTGCAGGGTACCCTCCCTCTGACAGCTGCAGGGTACCCACAGTCCAACGTTCCCTCTGACAGCTGCAGGGTACCCACAGTCCAACGTTCCCTCTGACAGCTGCAGGGTACCCACAGTCCCAACGTTCCCTCTGACAGCTGCAGGGTACCCACAGTTCAACGTTCCCTCTGACAGCTGCAGGGTACCCACAGTTCAACGTTCCCTCTGACAGCTGCAGGGTACCCACCCCAACGTTCCCTCTGACAGCTGCAGGGTACCCACCCCAACGTTCCCTCTGACAGCTGCAGGGTACCCACCCCAACATTCCCTCTGACAGCTGCAGGGTACCCACAGTCCAACGTTCCCTCTGACAGCTGCAGGGTACCCACAGTCCAACGTTCCCTCTGACAGCTGCAGGGTACCCACCCCAACATTCCCTCTGACAGCTGCAGGGTACCCACAGTCCAACGTTCCCTCTGACAGCTGCAGGGTACCCACAGTTCAACGTTCCCTCTGACAGCTGCAGGGTACCCACCCCAACGTTCCCTCTGACAGCTGCAGGGTACCCACAGTCCAACGTTCCCTCTGACAGCTGCAGGGTACCCACAGTTCAACGTTCCCTCTGACAGCTGCAGGGTACCCACCCCAACGTTCCCTCTGACAGCTGCAGGGTACCCCCCTCTGACAGCTGCAGGGTACCCACAGTCCAACGTTTCCTCTGACAGCTGCAGGGTACCCACCCCAACGTTCCCTCTGACAGCTGCAGGGTACCCACAGTCCAACGTTCCCTCTGACAGCTGCAGGGTACCCTCCCTCTGACAGCTGCAGGGTACCCACAGTCCAACGTTCCCTCTGACAGCTGCAGGGTACCCACTGTCCTAATTGTCTGGACACCTACTGTACAGAAACACAGCTCTGGACATACAGTAAATTCCTAGATAGGAATAGGGATCAGTTGCAACTGGTATAATTGCTTGCAAGACAATGACTATCCATTACATCAGGGACATCATTCATATTGCATCACTGCACACATTTTTACTACTGTGCGTGCGTGCGTGCGTGTGTGTTCCTTCAACCTGACATTCCCATTTAAAGGAGAATTCCATGCTAGAAGGTTTTCTTACCTTTATTTGTAGTTGTTTTACGTCCCCAACAAAGAGGTCCAGGTGTTGTTATATTGTGCAAAAGTGCATTATTGGCCATTTCCCCTAATAAAAAAGCCCTCAATGGGAGTTGGGTTTTTGTGCTAATTCGCTTATTTCCATCGAAATAAGTAGTAAAGTGTGGGATACCATTTAGATTATGAAGAGAGGATTATATACAAAAAAAATAGATTTTTGAGCGATGGAAATAAGCAACCATAGCCCCATTCAATTACATGCAATTCATTGAGGGCTTATAGTAGGGGAAATTGCCAATAATGCGCTTTTGCACAAAATAACACCTGGACCTCTTTGGTGGGGACTTAACTACAAATAAAGGTAAGAAAGCCTTCTAGCATGGACTTCTCCTTTAACTAGGCTATGTATAATTTCCATAGCCTACATCCTCTTACTTGGAAATGTAAGCTATAGTATATTTAGTATGCACATAAAAGATCCAACTATATGCTCTCATATTAATGTGCATTCATTAGAGCCAACTCCACCATTGTCCTCCCTTGATAATACACTTCTGCCCAGTGCCCACACAGGCACAGATAATTCGTCTTTTATTATTATCATTATTGACCATCAACAGTCACTTTATGTTATGTAGCCTATCCTAGCTCTGACCCTGGCTGAGATGTCTCCAGTTGGTCCCGCCCACGTCAGTAGGTTGTGCCGGTTTAATGTCAAATTATTACTGTCTGAACATCATGTGAAAAATCTAAAGGCAGTCGCGGTAATCTACATAATGTAGGTTACCGCGACTACCATTACATTTTCCATACGATGTTCAGAAGTGATCTTAACCCATTTTGGGCGGGAACCCCTTTTGGTGTTAGCATTATCGTATGCTTTAGCTATTTTTGAAAAATCGAAGAACCACTGACATAGAAACATAGCTTTTTCAGAAAACTGTCAGGATGTAGAAGACATTTTTAGAATCTGATCTCAGGTCAAAAGAAACTAAATCCCGCAGCTAAAGGGTGGGGGGTGTCACAGACAGACACAAGCCGATACGACTGCAGTAAAACCGATACATATGTTCACAATTAATTTAAGTTAAACATAAGATGTTTAACTTACTGCTACTGCTTTCTGCACAGCACCTGGCTTCAGCATTTTCTTTTTTTGAAAATCCCATATTAACTTGTCCACGGGATGCACTACTGTACTGCATTTTATTCTAGTTTATTTTGCTAGCTTTAGTTATAATAATCATTTCTTCTTCTGTTTTCTACATGAATATAACCACAGTTAAATACTGCAATTTATAAAAATGGCAAAATATGACACCTAACGTTGTTGAAGTGGGACTCATAAAATGTCCCTAGGACTCATCTAAAAGACCATCCCTGCATCCCGGGAATCATTACATTGAAAACCTATTTACATCACTGTACCCATATGGTCCCACCCCCTAGCCACTGACCTGTTGTTTGGCCCTCCTCTCTGTCAGCAGGCTGGCCTTGTGGTCCCACCCCCCCCTAGCCACTGACCTGTTGTTTGGCCCTCCTCTCTGTCAGCAGGCTGGCCTTGTGGTCCCACCCCCCTAGCCACTGACCTGTTGTTTGGCCCTCCTCTCCGTCAGCAGGCTGGCCTTGTGGTCCCACCCCCCCCTAGCCACTGACCTGTTGTTTGGCCCTCCTCTCCGTCAGCAGGCTGGCCTTGTGGTCCCACCCCCCCCTAGCCACTGACCTGTTGTTTGGCCCTCCTCTCCGTCAGCAGGCTGGCCTTGTGGTCCCACCCCCCCCCTAGCCACTGACCTGTTGTTTGGCCCTCCTCTCCGTCAGCAGGCTGGCCTTGTGGTCCCACCCCCCCTAGCCACTGACCTGTTGTTTGGCCCTCCTCTCCGTCAGCAGGCTGGCCTTGTGGTCCCACCCCCCCTAGCCACTGACCTGTTGTTTGGCCCTCCTCTCCGTCAGCAGGCTGGCCTTGTGGTCCCACCCCCCCTAGCCACTGACCTGTTGTTTGGCCCTCCTCTCTGTCAGCAGGCTGGCCTTGTGGTCCCACCCCCCTAGCCACTGACCTGTTGTTTGGCCCTCCTCTCTGTCAGCAGGCTGGCCTTGTGGTCCCACCCCCCCCCCCTAGCCACTGACCTGTTGTTTGGCCCTCCTCTCCGTCAGCAGGCTGGCCTTGTGGTCCCACCCCCCTAGCCACTGACCTGTTGTTTGGCCCTCCTCTCCGTCAGCAGGCTGGCCTTGTGGTCCCACCCCCCTAGCCACTGACCTGTTGTTTGGCCCTCCTCTCCGTCAGCAGGCTGGCCTTGTGGTCCCACCCCCCTAGCCACTGACCTGTTGTTTGGCCCTCCTCTCCGTCAGCAGGCTGGCCTTGTGGTCCCACCCCCCTAGCCACTGACCTGTTGTTTGGCCCTCCTCTCCGTCAGCAGGCTGGCCTTGTGGTCCCACCCCCCTAGCCACTGACCTGTTGTTTGGCCCTCCTCTCCGTCAGCAGGCTGGCCTTGTGGTCCCACCCCCCTAGCCACTGACCTGTTGTTTGGCCCTCCTCTCCGTCAGCAGGCTGGCCTTATGGTCCCACCCCCATAGCCACTGACCTGTTGTTTGGCCCTCCTCTCCGTCAGCAGGCTGGCCTTGTGGTCCCACCCCCCTAGCCACTGACCTGTTGTTTGGCCCTCCTCTCCGTCAGCAGGCTGGCCTTGTGGTCCCACCCCCCTAGCCACTGACCTGTTGTTTGGCCCTCCTCTCCGTCAGCAGGCTGGCCTTGTGGTCCCACCCCCCCCCCCCTAGCCACTGACCTGTTGTTTGGCCCTCCTCTCCGTCAGCAGGCTGGCCTTGCGCAGGTCGTCCATCTCCCTGCGCAGCTGCAGGTTCTCCTGCTGCAGCTGCAGCCGCTGCTCGCTGACGCCCAGGCAGTCGCCGCGCGCCGCAGACAGAGAGCCCTGCAGGCGCCGCACCTCGTCCTGGCACCGCGACAGCTCCTCGCCGTAGCTGCGGAGGGGAGGGGAGGGGAGGGGAGGGGAGTCATTAGACCAGGGGTGCCCAAAAGGTAGATCGTGATCTACCAGTAGATCACATGATCACATGGTAGATCAAATTAATTAAAAAAGGAAAAAACTAAAGGCTCAAACCCACAATGAAATACTTTGTTTTCAAGAGTGTTGCGCACAAACATTACATAAGTTATACAAAACAAAACAGTACCAATTACAATTTCCCCCTCTATATCTCATTCCGAGTGTGTTTGTCTTATATGTAACGCCAGCACTGCTATTCAAAAAGCCCCTTCAGGTACATTTTTAAACTATTTTCAGCAATGGGATAATTTTTTGGTGGGTAGATCTTGTTTTGCTGGTCATTTTTAAAGTAGCTCTCAAGTCAAAAAAGTGCGGGCACCCCTGCATTAGACTGACACCCTACCCAAAACCCTAACTTAACCCTAAACGTAAGCACGGCGCAACGCATGTCGGACCAACGCATTGTCAGGAGCGACAGGTGATTCCCGCCATGTCGGAAAACAATGTGTCGCGCTTGTAGATATTTTCAACTGGCCGAAATGTGTTGACCTGTTTGGGCAGGAAGGTACTGGAGCTCCTTGTGTGTGTGCTTCACTTCCTTCAGCCAGTGTTGCCATGTCTGCTTTTAAGCGACTTTTGGCTTGTTTTTTCTAACCAACTAACTAATCTCAAAATTGTACAGTACAGTACTTAAGTAAAGTACTTAGTTACTTTCCACCACTGTGCATGAGCGAGCAGATGGAAGGAGAGATTGTTATTTTTCAACGGTAATCCTCTCTGCGTTAGTAGACACAAGCCTTATGAGCACACCTCCTTCCTGGCATGAACAGAAGCTCCATCCAGGAGGGGAGAGGATAAATAGAACATTTTGAACATTTGTTGGACATCTGTCATACCCAATACGATGACATCAATCGTTTGAAGGTAATATTCATGTATATAAATCTAGTTGACAGTTTTTAGACAAGTTCAGTGACTAGTCTATACGTATGGTAAATGGTGCATTTACATAGCGCCTTTATCCAAGGCGCTTTACATAGATTGTGCATTACATTCACCCATTCACACACACATTCATACACCGATTGCGGCGGAAGCCATGCAAGGTACCTACTACCAACCAGCACATCGGGAGCAATTTGGGGTTCAGTGTCTTGCCCAAGGACACTTCGACATGTAGACAGGAGGAGCCGGGATTCGAACCGCCAACCCATGGATCATTGGACGACCTGCTCTACCTCTTGAGCCACAGTCGCCCCGTATACATACTAGAGATACTAGACTGGGGAACGGATCACCGAATGGGAAATTCTTGTCCAAATCCGAACACCGAATATAGGAAACAGTTGGCCCGAAAACCGAATAGCCAAATATGATTCATATTATATATAATTTATTTTATTTTTTTACCAGTTTTTGTACCGTTGCTGTCATGGCCGTACCTTTGTTGTAGAGCTACATGATACCAAAAGACATGATTACATTTTGATGACGTCATCACAACAAAACAAAAGGTAACCCTGGTTCTTTGACTATTTGGTTCCCACATGCACATCACACCCCCGGTTCTGATTGGCCAGCCCAACAGACGTGTCACCGGGTACCATAAATAAATACTTTCTGAAATGTCTATGAGAAAAATGAACGGAGAATAATTTCCTGGTCCCTGGTAGGAGGCGGGACTGCGACGCTCTATTGTAGTGCCTTTCTGCCAACAAACACTTCAAACAGGGCATTTCAAAATACCTAAAAAAAACACAATTTGTAGCTAGGCTCCACAGGGCGGTTGGGGTAATTAAGCAAAGGTTGTGAAGTACAAGTACATACAAATATATATCTAGAAAGCTTGCACTCAGTACTACCAACACTAAGAAATTGTCAAGATACAGTATGTAATTCCAAACTGAGTTATGATTAATTGTGTCATTTTGTCCTTGCCCTTGGATTGTGACCTTGTCATTCACACTTAACCCATTTAGGCCTGACCTAAAAAATAAAATTCTTCTAAATCCTCCAGTTTTCTGAAATAAATATTTTCACGATTTTTCAAAAATAGCAGACCTACAAGCTCATAGCGCGCCACTCGGTGGCGCGCTATGAGCTTGTAGATCTGCTATTTTTCAATAGCTAAATTATAACATAATGTTTAAAACACCAAAAGGGGTCCCCGCCCAAAATGGCTTAACCCATCCGTTCTTCTTGATAGTGACCATGACAACTCCATTGGCAGAGGTAATTAGCTCCGATTTCATGGCACATTTCTGCCATCGTGCACTAAACTAAACGGGGGAATAACAGAACAGTTCTCTTCTCTGGCTCTGAACAGCCTGCTGTGGATTGGAAGCATTGTGGAAAACAAACAGGCCACTGGAGGAGTCGGGTCAGATTGTAAACATTAGCACATTGATCCCAGTAGAGCTTTGGGATAAGACGGATAAGAATGCTGAAAATAGTGCCATGCTGCTGATTTCCAGGCTGTGAAGGGAAACAGTTGTTGGCGCCATAATGCCTTCACAGACTGGCACGATAATGCTTCCACGGACTGGCTTAATACAGTCATCTTTGAAATGGAATGCTTGTCAGCAGCAAGACGCTAGAACCCGTTCCAGCTAATTTTCTACTACAGTTAGTTCAGTAGGAATTGAGTATGTAAGCAAATATCAGACAAAATGATATACCAGTATGCATATATAAAAAGGTTTGGAAGTCAATCATAGGCAATAGGAATGGAATTAAAAAACAATCTCAATCCTATGACTACAGCGATAAATTGTACTGATTTATGTGAGTTGCCAGCAAAAAGTGTGCTTTGAAGAAAACACAAAATTGCAGAAATGGGAGGTTGTAGCATGCGCCAAGAAAACATAGTTTTGACTGTATGCCTGGCCTACATTTCAAGAGCTGTAGGCTAAAACTTGAAGCAGTCTTTTATACCACCACGGGCACCACCATGAGGGCATGATTTGTCATTTCGGGTAGAGGTCATTCCTTGGCCTATAAGCCTATCTCACAGAATTTCCCCGCCCCCCTTAATACGCCCCCTTTCGGGGTTAGTGGTGATAGCGTGACGTCACTCCATAGACGCTACATGTTAACAGAGGTAATTTAAGAAGTCTACAACTTTTGTTTTCTCAAGGTAAGGTTTGTTCTATCTGTTCGAGCTGATTTACCATCTTGTTTGCTTCATAATAATATTGGTCTGTCACATTTTTACATTAGAAAATGTACTTAGATTCTCCAGAGAAAAAAACGTGTAAATGCTAATGTTAAAGACACCACTATTTACCGGAAGTGGGCGTGGAAAGCGGGCTGTGAGATAGGCCTATTGGGAGCGGCAGACATGGCAAAGTCTGCCGCTGATCAGTCCAGCGGTGACCAGAGATTAGAACAGCTAATCTCTAACTCACAGCTGACAGTCTGACACACAAACAAAGAGACTGTAACAAACAGAAACACACCCGCCACGGAATGGACAGGAGGCGAAAACATACTCTCCCGTCCTCGTGGAGATAATTATCGTTACTTACTCCATCTCGATCTTCTTGAGTTTGTTCTGTGTGCTCTGCAGGGTGATGCTCACGTCGTCCTTCATCCTCTCGGCATCTAGACATCTCTGGTGGAGGGCTTCTATCTTCCTAAACTCCGGCACCGCCCTGCCCTCCTCGTAGACCTGACACAACGAGATCCACGGGGGGGGGGGGGGGGGGGGGGAAGTGTTACCAATAATCAGCTATAACCCATTTTGGGCGGGGAACCCCTTCTGGTGTTTTAAGCATTATGTTATGCTTTAGCTATTGAAAAATAGCAGATCTACAAGCTCATAGTGCGGCACCGAGTGCCGCGCTATGAGCTTGTAGGTCTGCTATTTTTGAAATAACGTGAAAATGTGCCGCAAATCTTCTGTGGGGTCCCTGGAACAACATATTTTCAGATGGGGGTCGGCAGCCAATTACATATATTTTTGGGGGTCCTTGACATGAAAACGTTTGAGAACGACTGACATAGAAACATGGGGTTTTTCAGAAAACTTTTTTTTTTAGAATCGTCCTCAGGTCAAAATGGGATAAACGCCATCAGCGCCAGCCATGTCTTATCCCCAATTTATACTTGGTGTCGCACATCGAAGTGTATAAATCAGGCCACAGTGAGTGTCGTTTGTTTTGTACCTTCTCCAATTCCTCCTCCACAGCTTTCCTCTCTCGCCGGGACCTCTCAATCTGAGACTCCTTATCTGCACACTCCTAGACAGAAGCACACGGAGAGGGCTTGGGGGGTTAGAGGAGGGATCAAGGCAGAAGAGGCTGGAAATCAGATGTGGGAGACTAGTGGGAGAATCAGAAAAAAGGGATTTGGTGTGACGGTGGAGGGCATTTGTGACTAAATTTGACTGAGAGACTGCCATTGGATTTTTTGGAATTTTCGTTTTTTCATGTCCTATGAAAGCAGGGAATCATAGCTTCAAATGGACATATTGATTGTTCAGTTTGACCCACCAGTTTTGGAGATATGGCTTATAGAGTAATGTCTTGCAGAAAACAACAAGTTGAGAAAACAGGCTTGAAAGGTTCACTTTTGTGGTCTCTAACATTACACCTAGCTACATGTTTGGGCATTTATTTCATATTTACATGCCGATTTCAGCTCTGACACTTATTTCAGACATGCTCTAGTATGTGAAGAGTCTGCCTGTGCTATTAACTCATTTTGAAAAAAGAAAAAAAAGTTTTTCTCCTCTGGTGAAAAGCTGTAATGTGCGCGATGGCAGTCTCTCAGTCAAATCTGGTCACATTTGTTCTCAGTGGAGGGGGGGGGGGGGGGGAAGGTCCTTACCAGCTGCAGGGCAGACAGCTCCTCAGCCATCCGGAGGATTTGAACGTTGCACTGCTTACGCACACTCTCCACCTGAAAAAAACACACACACACACACACACGCGCATATTATTATTCAAATGCGCACAATGGCTAGTACCCGACCCGTGATAGAGATTTGAATCCATTTGCATTCATCTCTCATTCAGAGGGTCAAAACCAATGTAGGAGATCAACAGGCTTACATTTGGTATCGTGCAGAGTGCAGTGCACAGCACAGCACAGCGTGGCAGTGAGTCAGAACACAAGACCTTCGCTGAAATTCAGAGTTTGAAGGAGGAGATTCCACTCCAGTCGATAAACGTAAGACTTTAGCTTTGACCTGTGTGTTTTGTTTTCTTCTGGTGTGCGCTATTTAGACGTACGTTAGTGCTGCTAACTATCAAACTATCAACTTTAAATTGGATTTATAATCTTTGTAGTCTTGGTGATTCCATTTTATAACGCATCTTCACTGTAAATCAATTTACTAGGGCCAAGGGATTTTTATCTATTTTGCTATCAAGCATCGCCCTACTAACCTTAAGACTAAGATTTAATAGCAAATGCAGAACAAATCCATTTATTGTTATAAACAACTTGGATTGTTATTTCAAATCATTAAAAGGAAAATTATGTTTTTGATTTTTATAAATGTGCAAAGGCTTAAAATAATATGAATGATACACTTGTGTCATGGCTTTATCTGGCCTATCATACCTATAGCGTGGTGTCACTCTGATATTTGTTCTGCGTTGTTCTCACGTTTTTCCTCCAGGTGAAGGAGAGTTCAATAATCAGCGTCTGGAGCGTTTCAGAGCGCCCTTGTTTGAGCCAAACACTGCTGCAGGTCACCGCCTGCAGGCAGCCACCTGCCCTCGCTCCCTCTCCAACGTCGTCTCTGACATCCACCAGAAGATCCAGGGAAATGTGACGCCCAGCTCCAAGGAAGCTTCCCGCATTCGGCAGGTACATTTACTGAGGCTCAGCTCAGTGGCTTCATAGCTCAAGGTCTGTTCCGTCATTTTTAATGGCAAAATGAGAGAGCCCACGCAAAACTGCCCAAAATCACTTTCACTTAGAAAATCCATTCACATTTTTTATAATTCAGCTGACTGTGGAGACACATGCTGGAACTTTTTACTTTGAAATGTTTTATAGTTTCTGAGTTATTTAATTTAAACGCCAAATGCATTCTCAATGGCGAAAACACAAACTTTAAAAGAAAAAAATATATATATATATATTTTTTTTTTCAAAGACGTCCACAGACGTCTTGGGCTATGCACGTGCGGTAATACCCAGGACGTCCACAGACGTTTTGGGCACAAAATGTGTTAATATGGACTGTTATTTGGCTTTGGGGGTTGCTCTTCCAGTATAAAATCTGTTTTGTAATAGTAAAAAGTGACAACGTTTCGATGTGTAAGTTACATCTTCGTCAGGTCATTGATGTGTAAGTTACATCTTCGTCAGGTCATTGATGACCTGACGAAGATGTAACTTACACATCGAAACGTTGTCACGTTTTACTTGCACCCTGTTATAATAAACTAAGGGCCTAAATCGTCTGAGCTGCTCCAGTGCCTTCTTGTTCGCATGTTACCTGTCCTGCTCCTGAGATGCACCAGACTGGTCTGCTATAGGCTAGAGGCTCCTGAGATGCACCAGACTGGCCTGCTATAGGCTAGAGGCCTCTGAGATGCATCAGACTGGCCTGCTATAGGCTAGAGGCTCCTGAGATGCACCAGACTGGCCTGCTATAGGCTAGAGGCTCCTGCGATGCACCAGACTGGCCTGCTATAGGCTAGAGGCTCCTGAGATGCACCAGACTGGCCTGCTATAGGCTAGAGGCCTCTGAGATGCATCAGACTGGCCTGCTATAGGCTAGAGGCTCCTGAGATGCACCAGACTGGCCTGCTATAGGCTAGAGGCTCCTGAGATGCACCAGACTGGCCTGCTATAGGCTAGAGGCTCCTGAGATGCACCAGACTGGCCTGCTATAGGCTAGAGGCCTCTGAGATGCACCAGACTGGCCTGCTATAGGCTAGAGGCCTCTGAGATGCACCAGACTGGCCTGCTATAGGCTAGGCTCCTGAGATGCACCAGACTGGCCTGCTATAGGCTAGAGGCTCCTGAGATGCACCAGACTGGCCTGCTATAGGCTAGAGGCTCCTGAGATGCACCAGACTGGCCTGCTATAGGCTAGGCTCCTGAGATGCACCAGACTGGCCTGCTATAGGCAAGAGGCTCCTGAGATGCACCAGACTGGCCTGCTATAGGCTAGAGGCTCCTGAGATGCACCAGACTGGCCTGCTATAGGCTAGAGGCTCCTGAGATGCACCAGACTGGCCTGCTATAGGCTAGAGGCTCCTGAGATGCACCAGACTGGCCTGCTATAGGCTAGAGGCTCCTGAGATGCACCAGACTGGCCTGCTATAGGCTAGAGGCTCCTGAGATGCACCAGACTGGCCTGCTATAGGCTAGAGGCCTCTGAGAGGCACCAGACTGGCCTGCTATAGGCTAGAGGCTCCTGAGATGCACCAGACTGGCCTGCTATAGGCTAGAGGCGCGGCTGGAACTCCCTTCTACTGTTTTGTAGTAATGTTTGTACAGTTACTACTACTACAGGGTGCATCGGATTTGGCTACAACGAAGGAGCAGAGTGCATAGGTTTTGGCTACTCTTGAGGAGCAGGTTGCATCAGAGTTGGCTAGAACTGATGAACGGAGTGCATGTCCTACCTGTTTTCACTGACAAAAACTACATAAAAACTAAGCCATGACTAGTAAAACTATGACTAAATATACTGACAATTTCGTCAACAAATAAAAACTAGACTCAAATGTTAGGAAGGGACTAGTGGACAAGAGATCCAGTATAAATCATTTTACACTTGGTTGCATGCTGAAAATAGCCGTTCTACAAGCCCACAACGCATCGCGTTGTGAGCTTGTAGAGCTTGTAGATTGTGTAAAATAAGTCATTACGATGGCATCAAGGCCCGCCAAAATACATTTTAGTCGACTAAATCAACTGTAGATTTAGTAGACTAAAATCTTGATTGATATTTAGTCTACTAAAACGTGACTAACACTAAGACATTCCCAGTGACTAAAATGTGACTAAAACTAAATTCAAACTATTCAAGAGACTAAAACTAAAATTTGCTGCCACAAACAGCCGTACGCTACCGAAGGCACCGTAATGGGATTAAATGATTGGAAGTCTTGATGGAGAAGGGCCATTAGTAGAACATTAACCCATTTAGGCCCCACGTCGGAATTTTAAAAAATAATCTTCAAAATCCTGACAGTTTTCTGAAATACCTATGTTTCTATATCAGTGGTTCACAATATTTCATGTCAAGGACCCCAAAAATGATATGTAATTGGCCGCCGACCCCCCATTTGAAAACATGTTGTTCCAGGGACCCTCCCAGAAGCAAAGATTTGAGTTAAAAGCGTTCGCTCTGAAGATTTGTGCCCACATTCTCACGATTAAAAAAAAATAGCAGACCTACAAGCTCGTAGCGCGGCACTCGGTGCCGCGCTATGAGCTTGCAGATCTGCTATTTTTCAATAGATAGTTTAGAATAATGGTTAAAACACCAAGAGGGGTTCCCGTCCAGAATGGGTTAATCACTTCAGTGTCTTCCTGAAGGAGCAGCAGGGGAGCCAAGCACATCGTTTACTTCTCAATATGCCATGTGTTGCGAAAAAAACATGGCGTGAAGTGAACCTACCGCGGCAGCTGGTTGCACTTCTAATTTCAGTTTTATATCCAGGTTTCACAGTTACATGTCAAAACATTTAACCCATTTTGGGCAGGAACTAGGGCATTAAGCAACTAGTAGACTAGTTTACTACCTTGCTGGTACTAGTTGATTTTTATTTTTTTTCCGATTTTGTAGGCCTCAAGATCAGGTAGATTATAGTTATAGTCACCATATACACAGTTTTTCAATGTACAAATATTTATTTGTACATTGAACTAGTTGCCTAGTTTACTAGTCGACTAGTAAACTAGGCAACTAGTCAACTAGTAAAAATGACTAGAAGTGAATGCCCTAGCGGGAACCCCTTTTGGTGTTTCATTATGTTATACTTTAGCTATTGAAAAATAGCAGATCTACAAGCTCATAGCGCGGCACGAGTGCCGTGCTACGAGCTTGTAGATCTGCTATTTTTGAAAAATCGTGAAAATGTGGTGCAAATCTTTGAATATATTATTCTAACGTTTTTAACTCAAATCTCTGCTTCTGGGGGGGGGGGGGGGGGGGGGGGTCACTGGAACAACATATTTTCAGATGGGGGTTGGCGGCCAATTACATATAATCTTGGGGGGTCCTTGACATGAAAATGTTTGAGAACAACTGACACAGAAACATAGGGATTTTCTGAAAACTGTCAGGATTTAGAAGACATTTGTAGAATGGTTCCCAGGTCTAAATGGGTTAAGCCTGACAGACTCCCAACCTCACACTGTACATTCTGTACAGTTGGATGTTCAACAACAACGTGAACCCTGGCGTGCGCTTTCCTATTCTGGAGCAAATACTCAGCAAAAAGTAGCAAACGCTCACAACGTGTTGCACCGCGAGTCTGCAACACCCTTGTGAGCTTTGTAGATCTGCTATTGACCCGGCCGGGACCCCAGTCAATTTAGTGTATAGGGTTTAAGTGGTTAACCCATTCTGGGCAGGAACCCTTTTGGTGTTTTAAGCATTATGTTATGCTTTAGCTATTGAAAAATAGCAGATCTACAAGCTCGTAGTGCGGCACAGAGTGCCGCGCTATGAACTTGTAGGTCTGCTATTTTTGAAAAATCGTGAAAATGTGGCACAAATCTTTGAATATTCTTTCACAGTGAATATTTTGAACTCAAATATTAGCTTCTGGGGGGTCCCTGAAACAACATATTTTCAGATGGGGGGGGTCGGCGGCCAAATACAGATAATTCTGCGGGTCCTTGACATGAAAAAGGTTGAGCACCACTGACATAGAAACATGGGTATTTCAGAAAACTGTCATGATTTAGAAGACATTTTGTAGAATCGTCCTCAGGTCTAAATAGGTTAAATAGCAACACGGTGAACGATAGAGGATATATCGTAACATAGGAGGAACTCTCACCTCTTTCCTGGTGTGGACCGCAGCATCCTGGATCAGCTGCTTGATGCTGTCCTTGGTCTTCTCCAGCTCATCACAGCGCTGCTTCTCTCTCAGAAAGGCCTACAAGGGTGTCAAGATATACAGCCGTGACGTGAGAAGCTTCTTTTTTTATCATCATTTATTTTGAGGATTTTCTCTTTTTTTTTTACATAGACACAAAGACAACACAGACTTACAATACAAGACAGTTACTTAAAAAAAATATATACAATAACAAGGAAAATGAAAGAAAAAGGAAGAAATATATATATAATAATTCCCAAGTGGTACAGGGTTGTGGAAGTGGAATGCATGTGTGCAAAGTGATGGTGGGTTTCGTCCTACATAGAATCAACTGCGCTCTTCAATATAGTCCAAAAAGGGGGTCCATACCTCTACGAATACATCTGGCTTATTTTGTGTTTCATATTTAAGTCTCTCAAGTGGTAGTAGGCAGCTTCTATCACATAGAGAGGTAAGGAAATAGAAAGACAAAAATCACCTGATCTTTCTGTAACGTAGCCTCTTCGGTGAGCTGGACGCTGTCGCGGACTTTGCTCAGGGCCTCGTAGCGCTCCTCCTCCAGGGAGGCGCATCGTCCCTGGAGCTCACCCACCTGCCTCTCCCACACCGCCTGCTCTCTGCGCACCGCCTCTGCCTCCTGAGACGCTGCTTTCAGCCTGAGGATGGAGGGGAGACGAGTAGAGAGAGTTGCCTGGTCGTAAGAAGCTTTCTATGAGAGTGTGCACAGTAAATGTTAAAGGACCACTTCACCACTTTTCAACCTATCTTCATATAATAGGTCCTCACTAATAATAATGATAAAATGGCACAATTTTTTTTTCTACTCAAGTCTGTGTCTCATAGGAGGGCCGTGGGCAGTTCAGAAACCCGTCCACCAGTGACATCATAAAGGCAGATATTTTTTTAAACAAGATTTTTCTACAACAATATTTAGATTTGTATTATCGTGACAACGATGGCTTCCATTTTCACATTGTGAGTTTTCAGGACTAGAAAGCCTGCAGTTGCTATTAGCTTGGATTCCCCATCGATGATGTCACTGGTGGACGGATTTCTGAACTGCCCACAGACCTCCCATGAGACACAGACTGAGTGGGAAAAAATGGTGGTATTTTATCATGATTATTAGTGAGGACCTATTATATGAAGATAGGTTGAAAAGTGGTGAAGTGGTCCTTTAAGGCCCCAGCACTGACCAAGGTCTTAGGATCGAAACGTTTGCTTTTGAATTGCACTTTGAGCACAGAGCACGTTATGAGCATGATAAAATAAAAAGGGAAAAAATGTTTTCTTAAGTCTCGGTCTATAGGAGTTTTCCTTCATTTTTTTGAGTGGTGTAAACCACTCCTACAACTGGCTTTGTTATTGAGTGGTGTAAACCACTCCTACAACTTTCATTACGTCAGACATGACCACTCCTACAACTGGCTTTGTTAGTGCAGAAAAAATGAGCATGGTTGCTATGTTCACCCTGTTCACCCGGGTGTGATTTCATTACGTCAGACAGGCTATGTAAGACCTTACACCACTCAGTTCACACGGGTGTGATTTTGTTATACAATGAGCGAGTCGTGTTCTGTCAAGTTTTCCTCTATGTTTTTGAGACCACCGCTCCTGTAGTCAAGTTAGAACAAAAGGACAAAAGAAAGGCAGTTTCCTCAGTGCTTCAAGGCCCCAGTCTAACATTTGTGCATGTTAAAAAAAAAAAAAAAAAAAACATGCTTCTCTGTGACCTCTTGGACACCTAGTGGCTTCGACGGTGTGTCATTTGTTCAGTCGAACACAGTTTAATTTCTGCCTTTTTTCTGATTTCATTAAAAACTCATTGGCCAATTATAGAAATTGCATCGCACTGTGTGTGCAAGGTCCTTGGCACTTTCAGAGCTAACGGCCTTTGCACTTTCCGAGCCAACAATGGACAACTGAACCGTGAGGGGTGTAGTGTTGCTGCGTGTTCACCTGGCTTCCAGCTGACTCAGGGCCGACTGAAGCTGTTGTAGTCTGCGGTCGGAGGCCTCCTCCCGACCCTGAGCCTCTGCTGCGTCTTCCTCCTGGGAACACACAGACGCACCGCACGGTCCAGATGAGATGTGAGATATACCGACCTGTAAACCCACTCAGGCCTTTCTCAAGTTTGTCTAAGCTAAACTTTGGAATAGTTATTTCTAACACCAAATGAATTAAAAAAGGGGGTGCAGACGGTTATCCTACATCAGTGGTTCCCAAAGTGGGGTCCGGGGACCCCCAGGGGTCCTTGAGGGAGTTCCAATGGGTCCCCAGCTAAATGATAGTTTGGAATCAAATGTACCCTTATGGGTCTAACTCAAATTATGGGTCTGTCCATTTGGTTCCATTTGTACACTCTCAGAGTTAAATTAACAGTGATTTTACAATATAAATTGGGGGTCTCAGAGATAGAAATGCCATTAAATGGGGGTCCGTAGACTAATGCATGTCAAACTGGGGGTCCTTGAAATTAAACTGGTTGAGAATCATGCTAGATAGTAAGGGCATTTTATCAGGTATTTGACCAATCTGGGAACTAAATCGTTACCAAGAAATTTCTAAAGGTGTCTAATAACATATACTAAAAGTTTGAAATTCAACTCCCGTGGGAAATTGAGTTATTAGCATAATATGTGACCAAACCCTTAACATCCTATATAAAGCAAAAAAGTCCAAATTTCATCAATCTTTAAGTAGCATGTGACATATGAAACTAGGGGGTTTTCATGATTCTGAATCCATTCCAAGCATTAGTTTTGCACAAAAAACACTCCTTGGGCTAAATTAGGCCATATCCACTTGACCAAATGTGCTGACCTCATCACGTTTGTGAGGCCGTTTTCCTCCCAAGGAGTGTTTTTTGTGTAAAACTAATGCTTGGAATGGATTCAGAATCATGAAAACCCCCTAGTTTCATATGTCACATGCTACTTAAAGATTGATGAAATTTGGACTTTTTAGCATTATATAGGATGTTATGGGTATGGTCACATATTATGCTAATAACTCAATTTCCCACGGGAGTTGAATTTCAAACTTTTAGTATATGTTATTAGACACCTTTAGAAACACATTGGTGAAGACATTTCTTGGTAACGATTTAGTTCCCAGATTTTCATAGATTTCTCTTACTATAGAGCCATAAAAAACCTTCTCTTATGAGGGTCCTTGCATGGCATATCTTTTCAAATGGGGGTCCGCGGGCTAATACGTCTCAATTTGGGGGTCCTTGACATTGAAAACGTTTGGGAACCACTGTCCTACATAACAAAAATCCGGTCAGTCATTAGTCCGACAACATCCCTCCCCCCCCCCCACCCACCCCCCCCCCCCCCCCCCCCCGGCATGCGTGGCCGGTTCCAAATCACCCGTGGCGTCCGTGTGCGGTTAGGGTGTCGGGACTAATGATGACTGCACCCATAAACACAATAAGCGCCAGGATTTCTTTCAAAATTGAAGCTCGGGGTGCCAGGAAGATATGGCCGCTTTTACTCTGTAACCCCTTACCCTGCTAACCTTGCTATCGTTACGATAAAAATCACTGAATAATCCCTTGCGTTCATATTCTGAACGAGAGGCAGGTAAGAAGTCAAGAGTTTAGTATATCCATCTGATCAGAACCACGGAGAGCTCCCTAGATTAGGAGATACGAGAGATTCTTGTCTCGTGTGAACGGGACTGCGCAAGTGCGAAGAGCAAAATTCAGAATATTTTTCTCTCGTTTGATATCAATGAAAATGCGCTAGGACGTGTGTACACGTCCTTTGGATCCGTCGGTTGGATTAGTTATGACGTTCCCACACGTCGTACGGTCTGAATGTGTTAAAAAGTCAGAGAGAATCCAGGCCCAGAATAATTCCTAAATCTCACCCGTCTGTGCATCTGATCCTGTACGCTCTGCAGCAGCTTGGTCATCTCCTCCACCTTGGCAGTGGCCGTCCTCAGCTCCGTCTTGGCCTGCCTGCAAGCACGGGAGACAGACGTGGCAACAACCACACAGGAAGGTTAATATATATACCAACATTAAACACGGTAATTAACCATTATTCGATCATCGGCGCTGCTATAGCGTCATGACTCTTCGTCCCACAACAGTAAGGAAACACCTAGAGAAAATGACATGCTCCACCAGCCTGTGCTAACAATATAATAAACCACAAGTGTGAGTATAGTGTGTAAAACTGAAGAACGAAAATACATCGCATGGATGCAACTGGGACGTATCCTCAGTGTTGTATCCCAAGGTCATCAACTGGGACGTATCCTCAGTGATGTATCCCAAGGTCATTCGGTTTCGGGTCTCGCCAACATCATACCCCTCACTCAGGTGACCCAGCCGGGGTGATCAAGTCCCGACTTACGTCCCAGTAGCTACCCTCGATCAGTCCTATTAGGGAAAAACCAGGGCCACACAATCCGTTGGAACCACTCCGAAACTACTATGCCGGGACTGAGAGGTACTATGCTGGCATGAACATTGTAATAACAAAACAAAAACATATATATCAATATATATAGGTTGTTATACAGAATATTGAGACTAGAGAGCATAGCAATATAAATAGAAAGCCCATTCATTTCTACCATACGATAGAGATTTCCGAAAAACGTATATTTAAATAAATTGAACTACATCGTCACGTTGTGCGCTTGTAGATCAACAATTGGAACTATTTCAAATGTTTTTGGGATTATGGGGTAAGGCGTGGCACAAGATGTAGCCCCTAGTCTAGACTCTAGTCTAGACAACTGGGAGACAGTTAGTGCAGGAGAAAACATTTTAACCCATTTAGACCTGGGAACGATTCTACAAATGTCTTCTAAATCAGTTTTCTGAAAAATGTCAGTCGTTCTCAAACATTTTCATGTCAAGGACCCCCAAGATTATGTAATTGGCCGCCGACCCCCATCTGAAAATATGTTGTTCCAGGGACACGCCCAGAAGCAAAGATTTGAGTTAAAAACTGGCTCTGAAAGAATATATATATATATTCAAAGTTTTGCGACACATTTTCACGATTTTTCAAAAATAGCAGACCTACAAGCTCGTATCGCGGCACTCGTGCTATATTTTTCAACAGCTAAAGGACAACAAACTGCTTAGTTAAAACACCAAAAGGGGTTCCTGCCCAAAATGGTTTAATATGCAGCCTGCAGGTACCTGAGCTGGGCTCGCAGATCCTCCATCTCCGAGCTCTGCTCCGTCACCGTCTTGAGGAACTGCTGGTTGGTCTGTGTGTGGCAGGACAGACATGAATGCAGTGAGTAAGGCATAACTTACATGTAAGCTTAACATGTAAGCTGCTTCCTTTCCTTAAACTTTCAACATGTTAGCTGCTTCCTTTCCCTAAACCTTCTCCCACCGAAAACTTTATTATGCTGTCCCTTGGGCAGAAAACCCTTAAGTTTTCAACACACTGGTGCAAGGTCTCTTGCTCTCTCTCTCTCACACACACACGGGGACGGAAAGAGGCTGCTAGTATGAAAAGTCAGAGAGAGACTGTAAGCTCAAGGCTTGCCATCTCATTAAAATTGCATCAGAAGGATATAGTATTACTTTTTTCCCCCTCACATACATTGTATGGTGCCATGAGTAGGTGGAAAGCATTATGCAAGGTGTTGAATATTATAATGTGCAACAGGCTCTAATCCTTGAGCTTACAGGTGCATTTAGTTCTGTTTGTATTACTCTCAAGAGTCCAATCAATCAACACAGGATTTGACTGTGTGTATGTTGGTGTGTGCGAGGGAGAGAGAGGGAGAGAGGGAGAGGGAGAGGGAGAGGGAGAGGTTGAGGGGGAGGGGGAGAGGGAGAGGGAGAGGGAGAGGGAGAGGGAGAGGGAGAGGGAGAGGGGGAGGGGGAGGGAGGGGGGAGGGAGGGGGAGAGGGAGAGGGAGAGGAGAGAGAGAGAGAGAGAGAGAGAGAGAGAGAGAGAGAGCAAGCGCAACATAAATAGGTGAGAACATTATGCAGACCATTGCACAATAAAGACAGTTCTTTCTGGCTAGCAGTGATAAACAGAAGTTCACAGACAGAGATCCATATAAAATATTAGAAGGGGATTAATCCCGAGCGACTCCAGAGGACGGTGATCCCTCAGCTAATCGTAGGGCAATCATTGAACAAGGTTTTAAGTGGCTATCACGTACGGACTCCAGTTCCTGATTAGCCACTAGCAGCTTCTGGGTGTGCTGCTGCAATTGAACAAGTTGATCCTGTGGAGCGGAGAAAAGGGAGACACTCAATAACACAGACTGCTCGTAATTATGGCGCTCTTCTAATTATTATTAAGAATTAAACAGACGTTCAATATCTTGTAATGCATTTAAGAATGAATCAATCGCAATCATGATCTCCCATTCCCTGCTTTTTTTTTGCCAGTCTTTTACCTGCTTGATAAGAATTGCTAACAAGCTTTTTTCTTTTACCGCGTTAAACTAAACTTTTACACGTTTTGTTTGTACTAGCTTGTCATCTTGACATGTAGTCCTGTTGGCAGGTTACAATTCACCCTTTGTCAGCCTTCTGATTGGTCCCTGACCGACAAACCAGCAGGCTCTTTCTGCCTTTCTCCCTGGTTTCGCCTAGTTTATGTTGAATTTGCTAAAACATATTTTTGGGAAAAAAATAAAAACAAACATGATATGCCCAGTCACCACGCTGCACCTGTGATGTTCCTTTTTACTGACACCAAGTTTACTTTAAAATAAGAATTGAATGCACAGAATATCAATACGAAGCAACTGATAAACATGTTATTTCAATGGTAGTGGATGGAGAGAGAGGATTTTTGTCCAACCACGAAACGGCAACCAATGGGTGCAAAGAGGGCCACAACCACGGGCGGGACTTGACAAAGGGTGAATTAGAACAGCACCACAAACAATATAGGTAAACACATATATATACTGTACTCGTGCTGTACAAGCCCTCCTCCCTGGCCTCTGTGTGTGTGTGTGTGTGTGTGTGTGTGTGTGCGTGCGTGCGTGCGTGCGTGCGTGCGTGCGTGCGTGCGTGCGTGCGTGCGGCTGCGCAGCAGTGACACTTGGTGGTCAACAAACGCTATTTCCATACTTGGACGGACACAGGGACAGACCCAGCCAGCCAGGGACACACATTGCTGTGTATCGGAGTGGCTAGCACCACTCCAAAAAACAACAACAAGAGGATACATGGCATAGTACAAAGTTGCATTACATCACACAATGTCATCTTTAAAATAACCCTAACCCAAAAGGTGAAGGCGCTGTCAAATTAAAAGCTAAATGATGTGCGAAGACTAAGACCATGGAGTGAAATGTAGTCAGTGGTATCTAGAGCAGAGGTGTGCATTAGAGGTGTTCCGATTGATCCGCCACCGATCGGTGATCGGCCGATATTCACTCCAAATGACTCGATCAGTGATTTACCCGATCTGGAGAAACCAAATTGGTAGAAAAGTCAATTAGATATATATAGTATAATATTGTTTTGCATCTAAAACATCCACCCCCCCCCCCCCCCCCCCCCCCCCCCCCCCCACACACACACACACACACACGGGAACAGTTTTGAGTCGATGTCGGTTTTGACATGAATCACTTTGGAAGTATTCACATTTTCCCCTTACGCACAAGTTCGGCGCATCGGCGATCGTGAGAAAAACAAATTATCGGTCCCAAAAAGGGATGCACACGCAGATCCGACACACCAAAGGAAATCACCCGTCGCTCCCGAACATGCGTTGGTCCGACATGCGCTGCTCCGTCCGATTAGGGGTTGTTAGGTTGTCGGTCTAATGGCAGTCGGACCAATATAGTATGTCAGAACTAAAGCCTGTACCCTCCCAGAAAAAAAGACGATCAGATCACCTCTAGTGTGCATGTCATACAGTCCTACCTTGAGCTGCTGCCCCTGGGCAGCGTGGATGTGTCCATGGGAGGCCGTGCTCTGGCAGAGCTGCTGCAGTCGGTCCACCTCCTGGGTGGCAGTGTGCCACAGCTCTACGGCCCGCTCCCGCTCCTATAGAACCCACACAACAACCACAGTGTGTCAGTGTGACTTTTTCTGAGGTCAATTACACCCAAAAAGACCTGAACTTTAAACATTCAGTAGATTTGCTGTGGTCTGGGGTTTTCTGTCTCAAACGCGTGCTTTGATTTTCCTGTGGACTGTGATGTAAGAATCCACAAATCCCATATATGACATTACAATTTGCCAGCAGATGTCACTGTTGAGGCCTGTTTTCATTGCAGCTCAAAAGGCTTCAGAACGCACATAGAAAACCCCAGACGGCAGAAAATCCACTGAATGTTCAAAGTTCAGGTTGTTTGGGTGTAATTGAGGACATAAAACCTAGAAGAAAAACGAAAAATAAAATGGATAAATGAAAATGAATGTCATGAAACCTTTAACCCATTTTGAGCGGGAACCCCTTTTGGTGGTTACATACATTATGTTATAATTTAGCTATTGAAAAATAGCAGATCTACAAGCTCATAGCGCGGCACCGAGTGCCGCGCTATGAACTTGTAGGTCTGCTATTTTTGAAAAATCGTTAAAATGTGCCTCAAATCTTTCAGAAAATTGTCATGATTTAGAAAACTTTATTTGTTTTAATTTCGACGTCAGGCCTGAATGGGTTAAGTTGACTGCACATCATCAATAATACATGCTGCAGACTCCGAGACAAAAATTGGCAACATAATTATTCACGCGTGTCGTGTTGTGCATATGATTTGTGTGACCTGTCCAGAGAGCTGGATCTGTTCCTGCAGGTTTCTGATAACTCCATCGTCCTCCATTGTGCTCCCCCCCTCCGCTCCTCCTCCTGATGCCGTCGGCAGAGCCTGCAGCTGCCTCTCCACAGACTCCCTGAGCTCTGCATGCAGCCTGCGGATCAGAGGGAGGACACTTCACACATATAGACATAGACAGTGGTGGAAAAATGAACTCAAAATGTTTTACTTAACCCATTTTGACCTGGGAACGATTCTGCAAATGTCTTCTAAATCCTGACTGTTTTCATGAAAAAGCTATGTTTTTCTATGTCAGTCGTTCTCAAACACTTTCATGTCACTTTTCACGATTCTTCAAAAATAGCAGACCTACAAGCTCATAGCGCGGCACCGAGTGCCGCGCTATGAGCTTGTAGATCTGCTATTTTTCAATAGCTAAAGCATTACATAATGCAACACCAAAAGGGGTTCGCGCCCAAAATGGGTTAATAAAAGTATTAATACTGCATATAGAAAAATACAAGTAAAAGGTCTGGTGATATAAAAATGTACTTGAATAAAAATACTAAGTATTGGGATCAAAATGTACTTAAAGTACCAAAACTACAAAGTACTCACTATGCTGAATGTCTCATTTCAAGTCTTCAAAAATAGCCGATCTACCAGCTCACAATGCGACGCATTGTGAGCTGGTAGATCAGGCATTTTCAAAATGTCCGATATGTAAATAGGTCTTTAGTGTTTAATGTATGTTTTGTAATAATAATAAATCAAAATCTACAAAGTAATTAGTGACTAAAGTTTTTAAATAAATGTAGTGGGGTAAAAGTACAATATTTGACTCTGGAGATGTAGTGGAGTAGAAGTAAAAGTATTGGAATTACTCAAGTGAAGTACTAGAAATACCAGTACCTCAAATACAAAAGTACAGTAACTTCAGTAACTGTACATACCGGTAGTTACTTTACACCAGTGGTTCCCAAAGTGGGGTCTGGGGACCCCCAGGGGTCCTTGAGGGAGTTCCAGGGGGTCCCCAGGGGTCCCTGAGGGCGTTCCAGGGGACCCCCAGGGGTCATTGAGGGAGTTCCAGGGGACCCCCAGGGGTCCCTGAGGGAGTTCCAGGGGGTCCCTAGCTAAATGATAGTTTGGAACCAAATGGACCCTTATGGGTCTGTAAGGGTGCACTCACACGGTTAATGCAATTCTCTGTGCTCGTTGGATCAATGCTGTGTTGTGTCATGGCCGCCCAATGCATTTCCAATGGAGGTCACATGGTTTGACACAAGATTGTGTTGTGTGAGGGGGAGGGGCAACACAACACAGCATTGATCCAACGAGCACAGAGAATTGCATTAACCGTGTGAGTGCACCCTAACTCTGGGTGTACAAATGGAACCAAATGGACCCTTATGGGTCTGTAACTCTGAGAGTACAAATGGAACCAAATGGACCCTTATGGGTCTGTAACTCTGAGAGTACAAATGGAACCAAATGGACCCTTATGGGTCTGTAACTCTGAGAGTGTACAAATGGAACCAAATGGACCCTTATGGGTCTGTAACTCTGAGAGTACAAATGGAACCAAATGGACCCTTATGGGTCTGTAACTCTGAGAGTACAAATGGAACCAAAGGGACCCTAACGGGTCCGTTTGGTTCCATTTGTACACTCTCAGAGTTACATTAACATTGATTTTACAATATAAATTGGGGGTCCCAGAGATAGAAATGCCATTAAATGGGGGGTCCGTAGACTAATATGCATGTCAAACTGGGGGTCCTTGAAATTAGGGGTTGAGAATCACTGCTGGAGCCGTCAAAATCTTCTTGTTATGGGGGTCCCTGGCATATCTTTTCAAATGGGGGTCTGCAGGCTCATCGGTGTCAATTTGGGGGTCCTTGACATGAAAAGGTTTGGGAACCACTGCTTTACACCACGGTTCATACATACAGACCAGGCACAAAGCATGAAACCAACACATGGAAAACTATTTTCTCAAGGTTACGTACACAGTATGTTGCGATTTAAAAAATAAACTAAATCATAATCCTCAAGTCCCCCGGCCAGGCAGCAGCAGACAACGTGATACAGCATAGCACAGGCATCATGTTAGTCAGTACGGCCACACATTCAGTGACTTTGGTCAAATAACTCGCATATAAAAGGAACCCAAATAGTAGCCAAGAAAGAATGAAACGAGTGACAGGATCTCTTATGGCAGCCTGACTTACAGTTATAAATAATAAATCCATACCACCACCGTTACTTTTGAGACTGACTGACACACAGTCACACACACACACACACACACACACACACACACACACACACACACACACACACACACACACACACACACACACACACACACACACACACACACACACACACACACACACACACACACACACACACACACACATTATTTATTCATTATGCGAGCTAGAAAACTAATGAATTAACCCATTTAGACCTGAGGACGATTCTACAAGTCTTCTAAATCCTGACACTTTCTATGGCGGTCTAAGGTGCTCAACCTTTTTCATGTCAAGGACCCCCAGAATTATCTGTATTCGGCTGCGGACCCCCATCTGAAAATATGTAGTTCCACAAGCAAAGATATGAGTTAAAAATGTTCGCTGTGAAAGCATTATATTCACAATTTTCCAAAAATAGCAGACCTACAAGCTCGTAGCGCAGCACTCGGTGCCGCGCTATGAGCTTGTAGATCTGCTATTTTTAAATAGCTAAAGTATAACATAATGCTTTAAAACACCAAAAAGGGGTTCCCGCCCTGAATGAATTAATGTAGCTGGTGTGTGTAGCCTTTGGAAAAGAAAGCTCAATCCACGGTGACAGGCATGTAGTTGGGCCTCCCTCCCGCCGTCTGTTATCTGCCAGCGGTCCGACTGTTTCCTGCCACACATAAGACGTGCCTACCTCTCATTCTCCTTGACAACCCTCTCCAGTTTCACTCTGACATCTGTCATCTGCACCTGTGGATTGATTCACATGGGAGCGGAAAGATTCAAACATTAATTAAGAATAAGACGAGGGAAGGCCCTGACAAGTTGACACTTATTTTAATGCCACTTTTAAATGTTTTGAGGCAAGTGCTCATGAAAAGGCTAAAGGTAAATAAAAATGATTCTTTGTTTTTTTTACTTTAAGACCGGGAAAGCGTTACCTTTAAAACCAGGAAAGCATCTGTGTCATTTTAGATGTTGCTATGTATATAGCAACAGGAGTTGTGTTCATTTTTTTGGAATAAAATTTAGATTTTATTTTAAACTAAACTGGTTAAAGGACCAATTTTCAACCTTATCTTCATAGAACTGGTCCTCACTAATGCTTATTACAAGATCACACAATGTAGTCAGTCTCATAGAATAAAGCAAAATAAAATCTAAAAGACTGACTAGATTTAGTGTAATGATTTAGGCCGACCAGCTGAAGAAATCACAGAGACATTTCTGAGACCATTCATGTTTCTGGAAGATGCGTCTAAACTTGTATTGTACTGCTAGTTTGATCACTTCAAATACGCTTTCATCTTAAAATAACTAATGAGTGGAAATCTAAGCTCACAACACGTCGTGAGCTTGTAGATTGGCTATTTTTGGTGCGCACCATGCTTTCACAGAAGACACGGTGGCTTCTATGGAATCCAAATGACTGAAAACTTGGAATAAATTTAGTCTGCATCCCATTGCAGGGCTATGGGCAGTTCAGAGACCAATGATATAAATCCAGTCTGCATCCCATTGGAGGGCTATGGGCAGTTCAGAGACCAATGATATAAATGCAGTCTGCATCCCATTGGAGGGCTATGGGCAGTTCAGAGACCAATGATAATAAATGCAGTCTGCATCCCATTGGAGGGCTATGGGCAGTTCAGAGACCAATGATATAAATGCAGTCTGCATCCCATTGGAGGGCTATGGGCAGTTCAGAGACCAATGATAAATGCAGTCTGCATCCCATTGGAGGGCTATGGGCAGTTCAGAGACCAATGATAATAAATGCAGTCTGCATCCCATTGGAGGGCTATGGGCAGTTCAGAGACCAATGATAAATGCAGTCTGCATCCCATTGGAGGGCTATGGGCAGTTCAGAGACCAATGATAATAAATGCAGTCTGCATCTCATTGGAGGGCTATGGGTAGTTCAGAGACCAATGATATAAATGCAGTCTGCATCCCATTGGAGGGCTATGGGCAGTTCAGAGACCAATGATATATTGATAGGGATTCCAAGCTAATAGAAACTACAGCCTTGCTCGTATTCCTGGAAAACTAGCACGCTGAACTAGAATCCTTTGCTCTTGAAATGATCAAAATAAAATAAAAAGCTTTGAAATCTTGTTTGAAATGACCATTACTGCAAGATTGGAGTTTGCATTTGGAAAATGTTATCTTAAGTAGGCTGCAGTCTTCTTTCACCTGGTATGTGTTCAGCTGTTCAGTCATGCCGTCCATGTGTCGGTCGTACTCGGCTATCAGAGGAGCCATAATGCTGAAATTCAGACAGAGTGACATGTTGGTAAATGGTAAATGGTGCATTTATATAGCGCCTTTATCCAAGGCGCTTTACATAGATTGTGCATTACATTCACCCATTCACACACACATTCACACACCGATGGCAGCGGAAACCATGCAAGGCACCAACCAGCACATCAGGAGCAATTAGGGGTTCAGTGTCTTGCTCAAGGACACTTCGACAGTAACTCTGTTACTGTTGAACCTGACAGACATGATGCTATTCTGAGATAGCAACAGTAGCATGGCAACAGCAATACCTGAAACAAGCAATTTAGTCAAATATGAACCAACATTGGCTATTGAGACACTGTTAATAATACATTCTATTAGACATTAGAAGCCTGGTAACTTTGTAATACCAATTTGTACTATTAGTCCACTTGCCAGAATGTGAACCTAGACATGTTGAGTACAGTACACCAACCAAGTTTTATGTTAGAAATGTTGAGTATGGGTCCCTAGCATGTAGAAACTGCCGGATGCTAACTTGCATATGTTGAGCAATTTTCATAATTGGCATATGTGACCATACCATTAACAACCTATAGAAGGCAAATAAAAAATCTAAATTGAATCATGCTTTATGTAGCGCCATGTAAAAAATAGGGGGTTTTCATGATGCTGAATCCATTCCAATCATTCGTTTTGCACAAAAAACGTTCATTGGGCTAAAACGGCCATAGCCGTCATCACAAATGTGATGATTTCAGCACATTTGGGCACCATTAACATTTGTTAATGGTATCGTCACATATTATGCCAATTATGAAAATTGCTCAAGATATGCAAGTTAGCATCCGGAGGTTTCTACATGCTGGGGACCCATACTCAACATTTATAGCATAAAACCTTGGTGTACTCAAGGTTCACAATGGGACTCTATGGGCTGGCAAGTACCGGTAGACTATATTGCTTTTCTACAAGCAGAATGTGAAAAAATAACTTTATTCTAGACATTGCTGCATGCATGCGTGCGTCTGTGTAAAATGTGAAAACTGAAAAAGTTGCGCGCGCACACACACACACACACACACACATAATGTACCTTCTATCCGAGATCCAGGGGGCAGGGGACTGTGCATGCCTCATCTCCTCAACCTGACAGAGAGGAACAGAGTATAAACACTAGCCCTAAAATGGATGATATTCCATGTTGCGTCATGTACTCCATAACACAGCCAGAGAACACATTTTAAGGCAGCACTCTAATTTGTGTAATAAATTGCTGCGACTTGGGTTTCTTGTCATCTACTTTCATACAATGTAATCCATTTGAAAGTTGTGGCAGAGAAATTATCTATTCACATGGTACCAGGAATTACCATACTCTGTACTAGATGTGGACACATAACAATAATTAAAAAATAAATCACACTCGTCACTCGTGTGAAGTGAGGGGCGCTCTTATCATCATACATCACAATCCGTGCTCAGCCAATCCTCGCTATTGGGTACACACAGACATTCCGTGCTCAGCCAATCAGATCATCGCTATGGGGTACACGCTACACAGACACAAAACTGGGCATAGGAAGGGCTAGCACCCTCAATAACACCTTGAGGGCCCGGACCTATTTAATCCATTAATAAAATGTGCCCATCATTTATATGTAGCAGCTAACAATAGCCACACCACTCTAGAGTCGATCGACGACAACAGGAGGTAAGAATAAAGCTATCGCGACTAGCGACTGGACCGCGGAGCGCCGTCTAACAGGATCTTTTTTCATAATTAGACGGGATGATTTAGATCGCGAGTTATGAACGTTTTAAGATTTTCGTTTTCGTCCGCTAAACAGGCAGGGAACATTTTCGATGACGTGTCACTGTTGTGCAACACCGAGGATTGGGCAACAAGCGCTCCTAGGCTGTGGAGCGATGCGACCGGTTTTGATATCATTAATCTCCGTCCTATTTATCAATCTCCGTCTTGGGCAACTGACCGTGAACTTGAACTTGACGGTGATCTCCGTCCCTTAAACTGATAACGGCATGGAGCCATGGACACAAATTGACAGGTGGTTCAAGAATCAAGCTGTAATTTGGCTAATGGGAGGGGGGCAGACCAATGTAATGTGGATTCTGTGAGTTGAAATGAGACAATAATGATTTTGTATAAAATATGTATGTTCACTACTATGTACAGTATGCCTTTTTAATAATGAGACACGGCTGTATAGTCCATTTTAATTGAACAGAACCATGTCATTTCCGTCGCTATGCAAATTCTGACACTGACGAAGGCCTGCGCGCCGAAACGCGTTTGTCTGTCTGACTGCTGCTGCGGATCATCATTATTAAACAAGACTGAGAGTGCGGATTTTAGTTTTTAGTTTATTTGATCATCCTTCAGTTTCAAATACAATATTTAAAGACAATGAATGGAAGCCGTTACAAAAACAAAGCAAAACATGAAGATGATCAAAAGGAATAGGCAGAAGCTAAAAGCTTATAAATGCATGATTCGTAATACTTATTACATATTCTCTTTCTATATGTTCTCTTTGAATCTGCACCCAGCACACGCCTGAACCTTTAAAGGACTGTCTGAGTTGAGCGAGCCTTTTCCCTTGAAGGGGGGCAGACCACCTCAGCCATAACCATATAAGGAGTTCCCTATGCAGCTACACCCAAATATGGAGTGTGTTGCCCAACGTTGCATCAGGCGCAAACAAATCAGCACCATATGGAATGGGATATGCCCATATATGGACATGAAGCTGATGACCTCAGGGCTCCAGATATGGACATAAAAGAGACATGGAATGACAGATACAGAGAGAAAAGGGACGGAGACAGACAGGTACAGCGCCAGGTACAAGGACAAATCCCCTGACACTGTGACTCACTCAGGCATATATGACAAAAAATGTCAATGAGTTACATTGGTTTATGGCCGCGGGAAGATGTTTACAATAGAAGGTGCTGAACGTTTAGTAGGGGGTGCGCGTGCGTTAGCGCACGCCGCAAAATATCTGTGCACGTGCCTCTTGCATGTGCATTTTCACGCGGAAAAGTGGCATTTACTTCTCCTCTCCACACACATGAGGAAACTGACACAGGCAATTAACCAGGATAAGGCACCAATACTGTGATACAGCATATGTATTAAGCCTAGTAACAGAAATCAGTTTTGATTACAATTATTATTTTTCTCCAGCCCCTCTACTTCCCTAACCCCAAAAACCGCTTTGTCCCGACCCAACCCTTTGGTGTGGTTTGAAAAAAGACACAATCATGTCGCCCTCGATCCGGGGGTCCTGGGATGCAATACTGTACTCAGTACTGTATTGTACGTTGTTGAAGTAGGACTCATAAAATGTCCCTGGGACCCATCTAAAAGACCACCCCTGGGTCCCGGGATCCTTTACATTTAAAACCTATTTACATCACTGATAAGGTCTACACCAGTGACTATCTTCATCCAGTATATGATCATTTATTGCATTTAAATGAGTGTAGACCACATGTTATTTCTGTGGATATTCAGACACATTTCTTTCTACCCATAATACTCTCTACCTGTCATGTGTTCATATAGTAAAATGACTGCAGTGACAAGATTATAGTTATGTAGCTGCGACCATAAACATAAATTATACATGTCAAGGTCAGGTGGTTGTTGATCACAAATTATAATAATACTACCTGAGAATGATGTTCATCCTGATATTGGCCGAGGGCGGAGTTCAATCTTTGGACTAAAAGACACACACAGGATTGAGGTTTTATAGTGTAATGACTTGAGTTCAATGTTAACTATAGAATCAGAATTCAGACCTCTGTTCTTCTTACCTTGATCACGCAAAAACTCAACGTCTGACTCTGCTTGCATTGTACCTTATCCTGGACAGACTAAAAAAAACACATACATTCAAGATAAAAATAAAATAATCTGGATGATATAAGGATAACAAAGCAGGTATGGACAATCTCAACTCTCAGCAAGTTATTGAAACAGAGACAAGTATATCTCATCGCCTGGGACAGTTCCAATCAGTACTGTTTATTTGTTATTCTGTTCGGTTAGTAAAGGCACTACAATGTTGTTTAGATTATAGAGAATAACCTCCCGTCATTAGAGAAGGACGTCACCGGGTGTGTGTGTGTGTGTGTGTGTATGTGTGTGTGTGTATCCTAGCAGGCTAACGACGCTTAGCAATCTCTGCTAACACTCAAACATCTTGAAATGCCTGCTCTGCTGCTGTTCTGACCATAGCGGTGCTGACAGTGACCAATTCGCGAGGCGTGCAAGCTTGGCAGGAGCCTCGCGTCCATTTACACATGAATAAAAGACACAAAAGCAGTATATTTAGTATTATATTGAACCTTTTAACAAGTCCTCCGCCGTCCGGTTTGAAACAAACTACAACCAATCACAGTGAAGAGTTGCACTTCCGTACTCGTCCCCCTGCCAAACAGGACGAGAACAACAGTTCCGCTTTGAATTCTCTCAGCAGCAGATCAGAACTCAGAAGCTTACAGTGAAGTCTATGATCAGAAGCAGCTCTACGATTAGGATCTGCTGCGTATCTGCTTTGAGATAATGTAGGTTTTTATTTACGCTACACATCCTTTTAACTTTTTTCACCCCCCCTCTATGGGTGTATTTTCAAACTCAACCTCTTCACGTCACCTGACCAGCGCTGTTTTGTTTTTCGATTACGTCACCACGGTCACTGTACTGTAGTAAGTAGGTGGTAATGGTATTTAATTTATTATTGGTACAACTTGTCCATTATGGTTAAAACAGTTAATTCTACACAGTATGTTTCATAACAGTGTGCTGCGGTCAAACTGAGTATATGAATGTATGGTATTAGATTGATTGATTGAAATATTTATTAACAGTTTGCAGAATTACAGTACATTTCAAGCACAAACTCAATACAAAGGCTGTTAACTGTGAGTGGACGACCCAATTAAGCATTACACTTGTTTACAATAGGGTCCACCATGTTCAATTCATCAAAACATTTAGAGACGTACAAATAGACACTTCTATATAGACAAAGAACAGAACAGGAATTCATCATAATGGAGGTAAAAAGGGAAAAGAAACATATACAGTGAGGGGAAAAAGGGGGGGGGGGGCGGTGGGGGGATTCAGATTTTACGGGTGCCAGTTTCGAATTGCAGCCGTCCGTAGGTGCCCTTTGAGAGCGGTTTTGAAGGAGTCAAGGGATTCGCATTTCTTAATGACTGTTGGTAGGGCATTCCACCATAATTGAGTCCCTTGTTTGTGCCGAATCTGGGTTGTACATGGTTCGTTGCACTCCCTCTGGTGTTGTGGGTGTGGGCTTCGTTAACATTAAGGAAGTATCTAGACAGGTACATGGGTATCTTGGTGGAGTATCGAATCTTGTGGACCAGACCCATTGCAAGATGCTGTACTGTGCTTCTGTCATGTGGAATGTGGTGATGATGTCACTGGCATGTCAATTTGTCAAAGTAGCAGTGGTGGCAAAAGTACTCAGATTTTACTTAAAGGACATCTTTAGTTTTTTTTCAACCATGGTTCATGTTTTAGGTTGTTATTAGAGAAAGTTAAAGATGAGTGTTAATTTATTTTTTAATTTGCTGCTTTCTTTCGTTTTAGCGATTGTAGCTATTTTTGACAGGGGGGCGGGGGCATTCGAACATGGGGCTAAATACATATATTTTTACAAAATGTTACAGTCCTTTAAGTAAAAGTATCAATACTGCAATGTAAAACTACTCAAAGTTACAAAAAAGAAGTCCGGTAAAAAAAGTAAAAGTACAAAAGTATTGGCATCAAATGGTACGTAAAGTACTAAGAGTAAAAGTACTCATTATGCAGAATGTCCCATTTCAAGTTTTGTAATGTATACAACATTGTGATTGGCCGGAATGAGATGATGTATGATGATGGTAAGAGCGCCCCTCACGGGTGTGATTTTTAATTTATTATTGATCCAACAATTAACTTCCCCATTATGGAGACCATCAATGATGGAGACCATTATACTACATGGCATGTTTCACAGCAGTGTGCTACTACGAATACGATCCTATTGTGAACCGTGGTAAGCTGTGCTGCTGTCATGTGGAATGTCTGGTGATGAGAGGTTGTGTGTGTGTCAATGTAGTAAATGCTGCCATTGGCCTCACTCAGACCTTTACTGCATTGCTGTATGCTTGTTGGATTAATGTTGTGTAGTGTCATGGCCGCCCCAATGCATTTCCAATGGGAGTCACATGGTTTGACACAACATTTGTGTTGTATGAGGGGTAGGGGCGCAGTCGAAACACAGCCGAAAGCCATACAACAGCTTGTAGTCCAAAATGTGGACTACAAACCATGTGACTTCCATTGGAAATGCATTGGGGCGGCCATGACACTACACAACATTCATCCAACAAGCATACAGCAATGCAGTAAAGGTCTGAGTGAGGTCTTTCTTGGCCGGCTGGCTGAGGGGTACAATGGCTCTGGCCAAGTGGTGTGATTGTATTTCAACTGGCTTTTCCCCCGGGGAGGCAGGGACTGCCCATTAGTCAGACCTCCCGTTAGTCAGACCTGCGTGGCCACGTTACCTTTCCAGTGATGTAAATAGGTTTTCAATGTAATGAGTCCCGGGATGCAGGGCTGGTCTTTTAGATCAGTCCCAGGGACATTGTATGAGTCCCACTTCAATGACGTTTTACAAATTGCAGCATTTAACTCGCATTTAATTTGATATGGTTACTTATAATGTCGTTATAAACATGTAGAAAACAGAAGAAGAAATTATTATTATAACTAAAGCTAGCAAGATAAACTAGAATAAAAAACAGTAGTACAGTAGTGCATCCTGTGGATGCAGAGGTCATTGTTTTATTGCGACCCTTAACTATAAACTGCGTTTTGGGATGCAAAATGCACGCTATTTTAATCTCTGCCTTTCCACGCTGGTTAAATAAAGGTTACACATGTTGCTTGCACTTTAATGTCAGCATTATTATCAGGCTATCATGCGAAAAACAACTATTGACTTTGTTCGCCCTGCCCTTGAACGAGAGTTAAAACAGCCCCTGACATGATGTGCAACATGTGCTTGTTTTTTTCCCCCAACACTTTTATGTAGGCTAGATTCAAGTGATTTATTTGACAACGAATGTTGATGTGACATGCATGCAGGCAGTTTAAAAAAATATTAAACCAAGCATAATACAAGTACATATAACAATGATTTATATGTTTCAATTGTAACATGTAAAGAATGTGAGTAACCATACAAATGTACAATTTAAATATCAATATATGTGCAATGTATGCATGCAAAAACAATATCAATATGTAGACATTGGATATACAACAACAGAAGGTTGTGTAATTTGTTAAATTCTGAGAAAGATATACCGTCCATAATAAACACACAATAAGTGCAGGAGAATTGTCCCAAAATGAAAAATATAAATGCTTTGTGTGCATGTCTGTTGTGAGCAAGTAAGACATTTGACCAGGAAGTTGGGTCATTGTTGGAGACTCTTGACAGCCTGAGGAAAAACAAAACAAAACAAAAACATGATTTATGTGTCTCTCGGTGACTCTGGAGGCGATTGCCTGACCACAGGAGCACAAACAGTGAACAAAACAGTCTGGGCACTTGTAAATATTGGCACCAAAATAGAGTGGGCATCAGGATTCAGGACTACCTTGTAAATTAAGTCTTAAAGGACCACTTTTCAACCTATATCTTACCTACCTACCTATCTCGTTAGGCAGATTTTTTTTTAAAACAATATTATTTTACAAAAACTTTTAGATTTTTATTATCTACTACTGCATTACTGTATTGCACTTCTGGCTAGACGCCACTCTTCATTTCATTGTCAAAGTATTTGTATACTATGTGCAGTGACAATAAATTGAATCTAATCTAATCTAATCGTGAGAATAATGGCTTCCATTTTCGCATTGCAACTTTTCAGGACTAGAAAGCCTGCAGTTTCTATTAGCTTGGATTCCCCATTGATGATGTCACTGGTGGACGGGTTTCTGAACTGCCAACAGCCCTCCTATGAGACACAGACTGAGTAGAAGAAAATGGTGCTATTTTATCATGAACATTAATGAGGACCTAGTATATGAAGATAGGTTGAAAAGTGGTCCTTTAACGCAGCAACCTTATTTGTATTATTATACATCCTTAGTATAGGCTATTATGTGTATCTACTGACTATATATTATATTTGGAACTGTTATCACGGAATGAGCAGCATCAGTCCAGCAGTAAATCCAGTATGTGTTTGTATTTGTATCTCTGTCTATGGTGTGGGGGCACAGCAAGCCTGTGAACATGTATCTCTATCTATGGACATGCCTCTATCTATGAACATGTATCTCTATCTATGGTTTGGGGGCACAGCAAGCCTGTGAACATGTATCTCTATCTATGGACATGCCTCTATCTATGAACATGTATCTCTATCTATGGTTTGGGGGCACAGCAAGCCTGTGAACATGTATCTCTATCTATGGACATGCCTCTATCTATGAACATGTATCTCTATCTATGGTTTGGGGGCACAGCAAGCCTGTGAACATGTATCTCTATCTATGGACATGCCTCTATCTATGAACATGTATCTCTATCTATGGTTTGGGGGCACAGCAAGCCTGTGAACATGTATCTCTATCTATGGTTTGGGGGCACAGCAAGCCTGTGAACATGCCAGCTCCTCTCTCTTGCATTGACGAGGAGTGTACTGTGCATGTACAACTTGACAATGAGTCAGTTAACAAACATTCTTTTTATACATTATACTCACTACTAGTCATTAGCTATATCATATTTCATATGGTACCTCTAACCTCACATCCGTAATTGATGCTATGCGTGTACTCGAAAGTTATGTTGGAACGCCTACTGAGTGGCAAAGAAATGTGTATTAAACAATGTTAAAGTTACCAACAATGTAGCTGTACGGAACGTTTACTCATGTACTGTACTGTACTGTACTGTACTGTACTGTACTGTACTGTACTGTACTGTACTGTACTGTACTGTACTGTACTGTACTGTACTGTACTGTACTGTACTGTACTGTACTGTGCATGTGTGTGTGTGTGGTGCTGCTCAACAGTACCATCCAGCGGTATTGCCGTGTTACTTCTGTGCTAATACAGACACACGCAGACACAGACATACGTACACACAAGCACACATAGTCACGCATAGGAGTGGCTAGCACCACTCATAGGAGTGGCTAGCACCACTCATAGGAGTGGCTAGCACCACTCATAGGAGTGGCTAGCACCACTCATAGGAGTGGCTAGCACCACTCAAAAACCCACCATAGACACTTTCTGTCAAGACATTCCGTGCAGGTGATTATTTTTCAATGTCAGTGTATCTAAGTGTCAGAGTTTGGAAGCGCTCGTTTTCAATAATGCAACGTCCTACTGCCACTACCTGCATTATGTGACATTTAGAAACAGATGGTATGCAGGACCGTTGAGTAATTTCCAACGAGCGCTTCCAAACTCCTGTGCTCCATATAGAGTGTCGCAGTCCCGCCCCCTGTCATGATGACGCCAGGGCCAGGAAGGCCCATGCATTTTTCCCATAGTCATTTCAAAAAGACGGTTACGCCGCGGACAAAGCCAACTCGAGTCGTGACAAATCATGACAATAAACACGATATTTTGGACCAAACAAATAAATACAAAGAAGAAAAACAACAAAAAAGGTGTTGTAACCTGCCGTTTTTCTTCTTCTTTCTAATTCTTTTTTTGGCCCAAAAATGGTGTTTGTTGTCATGATTTGCCACGACAAGAGTTGGCTTTCTACAACGCTTAAAAGGTCTTTAAATAAATACATTTTGAAAAGTCTATGAGGAAAATGAACAGAGAATTACCTGGGCCCTGGTAGGGGGCGTGACTGCGACACTCTATACTGCCAAATGTTTTGTCACTCAGTCTAGCTACAGTGGCTGTAGAACTACAAAATGGCTGTACGTGGCGTAGCCAAAGCGTAGCTACTGAAAATGAGTGGGGCGTGGTTTACAAAATGTAATATTTTCCATGCTTTATCTCCTTGTGAGATGGAGATAAAACTTGAACAAGCTTACACAGTGACCAAGTGTTGACCTCCCTTGTTGACGTACTGCCCAAGAGGGCCACGTTTGAGTATAAAAGCACAAAGAAGGGTCTGTTTTAATTTTAATCAGCCAACGTTCCACCGCTATTGGCAACATGGGGGTCGCCTACGGACTACGATGCATTTCTTTAATCTACATTCTACTGTACTGCGATTGTCAGTAAGTCGTCCGTCTCGTGCTATACTTGTGCGAACAAGACTAGATCCTTTCTACGTTGTTGATTCTGAAAGACTGTAAAAATAGGACCCATTGCCTCCCTGCTTGACACTCAGCATCAAAGGGTTGGATTGGGGGGTCAAATCTACTAATCAAATGATTCCCGAGCACAGCATGGCTGCAGCTCACCGCTCCTTGGCTGCGGCTCACCGCTCCAAGAGATGGGTCAATTGCGGAGAACAAATTTCACCGCGGTAACGTGTGTGACAAATCGTACGACTTTGACTTTCTCTTTTTCTATTCTTTTTCTATTCTTTAGTGAGATGACGTATGAGATCACGACGACCTGGGACAGTCTCCCCGTGAACCATGACCCCGTGACCTTCAAGATGTCTCCTGGGGACGGAGGGTTGAAGCTGGAGGTGTTTGCTCCTTTCTGGGATTCCCCCGCAGCCCCCGACGGTCCCCCGGGCAAGCCGTTCCCCCATCTCTGGAACTACGAAGGTGAGAAGGGACGTAGTTGGAGATGCTCCGAAAATCGGCCAGCCATCTTTTACACCATTAATGGTTAATGTGGTTAAACGCTAACGTGACATGGATGCGTTCCAGGTCTCAATGGATTAAGTGGTATAAATGTCAATCAGATATATAGTATAACATCATTTTGCATTTTTGTGACAGGCCTACACATTCTCCCCTTCCTCCCAACACACAGGAACAGTTTTGACGTGGGTTTTGACATATAATCATTTTGGAAATATTAAAATTTGCAACATTTCACAAGATCAGTATCGGTATCGGACCTATCAGTATCGGTATCGGACCTATCAGTATCGGCTGATCATGAGAAAAACAATCAGTGATCAGGTATCGGTCCCAAAAAACCTGATCGGAGAATCTGTAGACGTAGTTAGTCCTTAGTGTTCATTTAAACTGAAAGGGTGTGTACAGCACATTTAATAACATTGTGTAAAGACACAGAACAACACGTGTACAATCTTAGAGTTACAAATGGATAAATGAACACAGGGGATTTTAGAATGCTGCTACGGCGTGGCTACATGGGCTCTCTAGGGATGTGGAAGTTTATCGATGTGGAACTGCTTTTTTATTCTCCGAATACAGCCGATGTGCATCAACATATAACAACTGCACAGTACACACACACACACACACACACACACACACACACACACACACACACACACACACACACACACACACACACACACACACACACACACAGACATAATAAAAACAAACATACCAGCTGCTAAAGAGTTATGCTTTCCCATAAGAATTAACTGCAGTGTTGACATGTTTTTAATTAGATTAACCATTAAAATGAGATTATGAATAATTGCCACTGCTAAGTGATGTCCGTATGATGTGAGTTTAAAGCATGCATGCAGTCCGCATAATCGGTATAAAGGTTAAGAATCTAAAGACAAACAGAGACTGTAGGGACTCTATCTGCTTATGAGGTTATGAAGGTAATGTCATTAACATTAAAATAGTGGCACAGCAACTGCACCTTTTATAATGAAGTTGAGTAGCAGCCTCATCCAATTGACCTCAAGTTCGATTCCTGGTTAATGAGCGCCACCCGTTTGCCCTCATTAATGTTACTTATCATTATATTGGAAATCAACCGTATACCGCAATGGAGGAGGATGCTAATGAGCATAACCCCCCATGCTATCGACCTGTCTGCTTTGGATGATTTTCATTCTATTCAGTTAATGAGAATGATCGTTTTCCCTAAAAAGAGAGTATTAGTAAGGGCATTTTATCAGGTATTTGACAAATCTGGGAACTAAATCGTTACCAAGAAATTTCTTCACCAATGTGTTTCTAAAGGTGTCTAATAACATGTACTAAAAGTTTGAAATTCAACTCCCGTGGGAAATTGAGTTATTAGCATAATATGCATAATATGCCCATAACATCCTATATAAGGCAAAAAAGTCCAAATTTCATCATTCTTTAAGTAGCATGTGACATATGAAACTAGGGTGATTGCATGATTCTGAATCCATTCCAAGCATTAGTTTTGCACAAAAAACACTCCTTGGGCTAAATTAGGCCATATCCACTTGACCAAATGTGCTGACCTCATCACGTTTGTGTGGCCGTTTTCCTCCCAAGGAGTGTTTTTTGTGCAAAACTAATGCTTGGAATGGATTCAGAATCATGCAAACACCCTCGTTTCATATGTCACATGTTACTTAAAGAATGATGAAATTTGGACTTTTTTGCCTTATATAGGATGTTATGGGCATATTATGCTAATAACTCATTTCCCACGGGAGTTGAATTTCAAACTTTTAGTACATGTTATTAGACACCTTTAGAAACACATTGGTGAAGAAATTTCTTGGTAACGATTTAGTTCTCAGATTTGCATAGAATTCTCTTACTATGCCGAGTTCATACTAAGAGACTTTAGTGCCGATTATCCAACAGTTTATTTTTTTGGCACTCGCCGACGTAGTACCAAATTCAGATGCAAATCTGGGTTTCGCTCGCTGTGTCATGAGTGAATGGTTCAAAGCCGGAGCGTGATCTCAGTGCTCCCTGGGCACTCCCAGACATCTGGCACGTTTGATATCTGGAGAAGTCTGCGATTGAAAATCATGCTGGAGATGAAATGTATTGTATTATTGTGACCAGCACTGAAAGCAGCTGAGCACAGAGCAGAGGTTGATATGGTGTTTGTTTGATTGTGTAAGATAGAGAGGTTTATAAAGAGAGAGAGAGAGAGAGAGATATTGATCCTCGTGGGGAAATTCAGGTGTGATCCAAAACGTGTAGGAGTGGAGTGTGTATTTGGGAACGCATGTCCTGCACTTGTTGTTGCAAGGTTTGCCAGTATGGTTTGAAGGTTCTGTGAGGTTACAACTCCTTAAATTGTTACCCACACTAGTAGCTTACATAATATAGGTGTAGGGTACCATAAACTTGAAGGGTAAATGGTGCATTTATATAGCTCTTTTTTATCCAAAGTGCTTTGCATGCGTGAAAAGATGAGTTAGATTTTCCTGTAAACCTCAAGTTTAGCAGGCATATACAGTAATATGTGACCGGGTCTGGCAAATAGGGCTTCATCTCAACCAGAGTAATTTTTCAGTTTTAAAATGATTGTGCCGTTTCACTCAAAGCTGAGAAAATCCCCTTTGAATGTTCACAACATTTCAACACCTAGAGCTGGCTAGCCTACTTTGACTTATACATGTATACATTTAATTTGCCCAAATCAATAATCTGTTGGAATTAAAACTTTCTTCAACATTCAAGCTGTGTTAATATGAAAAAAAAAAACGAAAATCACAAAAAAAAAGAAATCAAGTTTATTTTAGATTTTCTGCCTTTTCATTATAGGCGAGATGAGGACCATTTTGCTAGACCTGGTCACATATACGTTAATATACAGGTGTGATGCTACAATTCGGGGGTTTAACAGGAGTTTCCTGTAATATACACATCCGTATTCCATGCTTTTGCGCAATAACACACACACACTCATGGCTTCCTCCGATGGTGGAGGAAGCCGTGCAAAGCACCAACCTGCTGCACATCAGGAGCACTAGGGGTTCAGAGTCTTGCTCAAGGACACTCTGGGGGAGCCCACAGGGATCGAACTGGGAACCTCATGGTTCCCATCTGGCTGTTCTATACCAGCCACTCTACTCCTGAGCCACTGCCGCCCCTAGCATGGTTGGAACACCATGATTGGAATACCTTTTGACCTTAGTTGTAAATGACTCCATCCCTTCCTTACCTGCAGTGCACACTAATGGTCGACTTGATTCATTGATGACAAGTTATTATACATAATCATTATCTCTGTCTGACAGACAGAGAGATGCAGAGGTAGAATCAAGATTAGATTAGAAAGGTGGTGCAGTCGGTATAGCGCTGCCGCCTCACATCTAGTATCCCGGGTTCGATTCCCGCCTGGTACGCTGGGGGCGTGTTCCCTCCTCCGCGTCATCAGCGGAGGAAACAAACATGAAAGACAATTAGCAATACGGATGAAAATACATTAAAATGTTCTAGAGTAGACTAAACATGAGTCTGTATATATATATATTTTTGTGTCTGTATACTATTTTTGTAATAACTTAACTAGGTGGTTAATATGTGTGCCTTTTTGAATACCTCTTTTTTTAATATTCTCTCTTTTTCTTCTTCAGTGGTGGAGGCAATGTTTCTGTCCGACGACAGTAGTTTCTTAAAGGATAATTACCTGGAGGTGGAGCTCTGTCCGTAAGTATAGCAGTCACATGCATTTACTGTAAAAAATAATGGAAAAACATATAAATACACAAATTCTCACAATGAGACCTAATTATATGCCATGTTTGTATTCCAGGCATGGACAACAGTTGGTGTTGTTTCTGCACGGAGAAAGCCAGTCATTCAAGGTAGGCTATAGGCCACACACACAATACAACAGAAATCGAGGGCTAGTAAACAGGAATAGTATGATTTGTAGACACAGATCTGAGCCAGACAGACCGTACGTGTCCAAGAACTGCAACGAACGAACGCTTGACATTATGTGTATTTATTTATATTGGCATTTGTGTAAAGAACATCCATCTACTTTAAAGGAGAATTTCAGACTAGAAGGCTTTCTTACCTTTATTTGTAGTTGTTACGTCCCCACCAAAGAGGTCCAGGTGTTATTTATTTTGTGCAAAAGCGCATAAGCGCATTTCGCCCTACCATAAGCCCTCAATGAATTGAATTGAATTGAATGGGCATTGGGTTTTTGTGCTAATTCGCTTATTTCCATCGCTCAAAAATATTTTTTTTTCTATATATCCTCTCTTCATAATGTAAATAGTATCCCAAGCGGCACACTTTACTACAGTACTTCTTTCGATGGAAATAAGCGAAATAGCACAAAAAACCCAACCCCCATTGAGGGCTTATGGTAGGGGAAATAGCCAATAATGCACTTTTGCACAAAATAACACCTTTGGTGGGGACGTAACAACTACAAATAAAGGTAAGAAAGCCTTCTAGTCCGAAATTCTCCTTTAAATCAATGGGCGCCTTTTGACGCCTCCTGTCCAAACGCCCTCTGTGCAGAGATCGCCTTTTGATGCCTATTTTAATATCAATTGATGCCTTGTATGCACTCATAACACCCGGTACGGTGAACACAAAAACTGGCTTATGCTGTCTATGGGGACGCAGTTTTTAGAATCGTAATATCTCAGATTCTTCTTTTTGTGTCAAAACAAGCTTGATTTGCGGCTCATTTCTCTAAATGATATGATCCTCGGTTACAAAAAGTAAGTTTTGGGTGGATTATTAACCCATTTTGACCTGAGATCAGATTCTAAAAATGTCTTCTACATCCTGACAGTTTTCTGAAAAAGCTATGTTTCTTCGATTCTTCGATTTTTCAAAAAATAGCAGACCTACAAGCTCGTAGCGCGCCACTCGGTGGCACGCTATGAGCTTGTAGATCTGCTATTTTTCAATAGCTAAAGCATAACATAATGCTAACACCAAAAGGGGTTCCCGCCCAAAATGGGTATTAAATGACAATCGCGGGACATGCAGATTTTCACTTCCTGATTCTAGGTGAAACGGCTTTCAGAATAAGATGCTTCGCCTATTGAATGACTTTGATGGCGCTGTTGGCGGTAAATGTTACTTTCCTCTTGTCACCTTTGTCTTGGTCTCTCTATAGCAACAACTGCCCCTGTCATTCAATGCCACGATCACAGGGAACAAGTGGTACGGCGTGGCTCTGCTGCCCTGGGCGTACTTCCCGCCCAACATAAACAAAGTGAACCTCTACGCCATCCACGGCGAGGGCGCCGACCGCGTCTACGAGTCCCTGTACCCCGTTCCCCAGAAGGACCTGGCGCCAGGACAGAAAGCCAACTTGTGAGTGTGCTGAGTATGAGTGGAATTATTTAAGAGTAAATATTGTTTGAGGTCACATTGCCATTTTGTACTGTCAAAGCCCTTGAAAAACTCTGATCGCATTGCTCTCCAAGACACACATTATTCACAGCAAAAGTCTTACTCTGGCAGTTTTTCTTTAGCAGTCAGACACAGAAGTGTCAACACTAGCTCTGGAAAAACCAGTTGGATGACAGAGATAAAGTATTGACAGGCCCGCCTCCAAGTAACTATTCATTGCTTAGATGTGTTTGCTGTCAGCGGACACCTACGGTAGCCAGCGTGAGCAGTGTTTTATTCCACCGAGAAAATGAAATGCAAATAAATAGAGAGAGATGCTGAGTGTCACTGTGTGAATATATGTGTGTGTGTGTGTGTGTGTGTGTGTGTGTGTGTGTGTGTGTGTGTGTGTGTGTGTGTGTGTGTGTGTGTGTGTGTGTGTGTGTGTGTGTGTGTGTGTGTGTGTGTGTGTGTGTGTGTGTGTGTGTGTGCGTGCGTGCGTGCGTGCGTGCGTGCGTGCGTGCGTGCGTGCGTGCGTGCGTGCGTGCGTGCGTGCGTGCGTGCGTGCGTGCGTGCGTGCGTGCGTGCGTGCGTGCGTGCGTGCGTGCGTGCGTGCACACTGCATGTGTGTGCGTATCCCTTCTTTTGTGTGTTTGCTAAATCACAAGATTACACCTCCCTCTCTCTCTCTCTCTCTCTCTCTCTCTCTCTCTCTCTCTCTCTCTCTCTCTCACAGCCACCTCCTGCAGTATTTCCAAGACTTCTGCCTGCAAAGCATTATGGGAAAAGGGTGGGTCCAGCCAGAGTGTTCTGATCTCTGGGCAGGAAAGTGCTGAGCACGACAGAAAAAAAACTGCCAATCGCGCGCACGCACACACACACACACACACTCACACGCGCGCACAAAAACAACGCGCCGGCGACTGCAGGGTGACAGTGCGACCAAAGTCATCGAGGGGGAACAAAGTGCAATCGATCTTTATTAGTTAATGATGTCAAACGGCTTGACATGAAATATGTTATCAGGTTGTCAGAGTGAATTAGGTGACATACACACACCCTCGCCCACACACACACACACACACTCACACACTGAAAAACTTGCACACTTACAGACACATACACAGCTTGTCACAAGGAATTGGACGTCACCTTAAATTGCCTCAGCAGAGTGTGACCTACAGCAGCGTTTGGCTTTGACATTCAGCCACCGTGCGGCTGGTACACTCCGTTTCACTGAGATAAACCTCAGCCAACTTTTTTTATTCACTACTCTGTGTAATAAATGTGACACCCAACACACAACCGACTGCACACACAATCATACACATTTTCCTGAAGTGAAGAGAAGTTGTTTCAGTACGGTATTGTACTTTTAACTATACTTAGAGCTGTTGTGTGGAAATAATTAAAAAAAAGTCCCCCCATTCTGTGTTTCCTAGAACTAGAGGTCTGTAAAAAAAAAAATCATTAACATGGTGAAACACATCTTGATGATATCACCAAGATGTGTTTCACCATGTTAATGTTTTTTTCTCATACTTACAGTTTTAGGAAACACAGAATGGGGGGACTTTTTTATTATTTCCACACAACAACTTTAAGGTATATTAATGACATAGTAAAATGTTGAAAATTAGTGGAATGCCCCTTTAAGTCCTACATACGTCTTCGTACAAATAACAAACAGAAGAAAAACATTGTCTAAAATTCTAAATCTAATCTAAAATAGACAATCTACATCACATCGTGATGTGTTGCGAGCTTGTAGGCCCCGCTGTAAAAAAAAAAGTGTCCAAAATGGCTATTGGTTAATGTAGTTACAGTAAACTTTATGTGCTATAATTCCAACACCTTTATTGCTATAACTGACTGCTGCTGTTACCGTAATCATGTTTTTATTAATGGGTTTATTATCACTGATGATGATTCCATATTAATAGTGATTGCTTGTCTAGTGGAAAATATAATGGCTGATTTGTGATTATAATGCTTCAATGGTATTTTTACATGACTATATATAATCTTGGACCATAATAATATATCACCACCTCTCCTGCTTGTTGATTATGGATGTCAGTCAGTCCGTCCTAATAAAACAATAAATAGTAGACTGAAAACAGCGTCATTGTGTGCTTATGTTTGACACATTGATAACACCCTGACACTCCTGTAACTTTTTCACCTACTTTTTGGAAGTTGAGAAGAAGATCACAGCGACTCTGATCCTTCATGGCACACATAAAAATGAGCTCTCCTTTTCTTGCGTGTGCACGCGAGGTCACGTCTCTCTCTCTCTCTCTCTCTCTCTCTCTCTCTCTCTCTCTCTCTCTCTCTCTCTCTCTCTCTCTCTCTCTCTCTCTCTCTCTCTCTCTCTCTCTCTCTCTCTCTCTCTCTCTCTCTCTCTGTGTATAGCCCTGCTGTGGCCCCTTGGAGACCTTGTATATTTATCAGAGGGCTTTTCTTGGATCACCGCCTGGCATACATACTCCTGCTCCTGACCAGGAGACGGACGTGACGGGGGATGGGGCGGGGGGGGGGGGGGGGGGTGTGGGGCTGATTGATTTTCATGTTGGGCGCATTGCTCTTCAGTGTGGCAGACACCCTAAGCCCGTATTGAGCCCTATCAGTTTTAATTGGCACGCCTCGCCTTTGAAATGTGCACAGTGATTAGGCCAAGAGAGCCCCACTGCTTAACCCCTTCAGGACGGGGGAACAGGGAACACCCTTTTGGTGTTTTCTTAAGCATTAATGTTATACTTTAGCTGTTGAAAAATAGCAGATCTACAAGCTCGTAGTGCGGCACCGAGTGCCGCGCTACGAGCTTATAGATCTGCTATTTTTTGAAGAATCTTGGCGTAATATTAAATAATATTTAAATATTATGTTCTTTCACAGAGAGGGTTTTTAACTCATCTTTGCTTCTAGGGGGGGGTCCCTGGAACACCATTTTCAGATGGGGGGGCGGCGGCCAATTACATAAGGCCTATAATTTGTGGGGTCCTTGACATAAAATAGTTTGAGAACCACTGATATAGAAACTTAAGGTTATTTCAGAAAGCTGTCATGATTTTTTAGAAGACATTAATGTAGAATGTGGTCCCAGTCCTAACTGGGTTAAGCCCCCTCTTTATCATCGCCTGTGTCTCGCCACCACTGCATCACTCACATTCCGCACGTATATTACACACACACTGGGCTGCCAGCTGGTATTCAAACAGCTTGCTTACTGATATGCTGTAAAAAAAATAAAAACCTAATTTAAGCCCCAGAGTGTACAAAATAATCATCACTGTTGGACGTCCATTATTTATTTTTTCATATATGAATTTTTTCATATATGCCTATTTCAAACAATTACTTGGTCAGAAGAACTACCTGTAGTGATATAAATAATATCCTCTGTGTACCACCAGAGGGGGGGCTCAAGGTACCACCAGAGGGGGGGCTCAAGGTACCACCAGAGGGGGGGCTCAAGGTACCACCAGAGGGGGGGGGGGGGGGGGGGGGGCCTCAAGGTACCACCAGAGGGGGGGCTCAAGGTACCACCAGAGGGGGGGGTGGGGGCCTCAAGGTACCACCAGAGGGGGGGGCTCAAGGTACCACCAGAGGGGGGGCTCAAGGTACCACCAGAGGGGGGGGGGGGGCTCAAGGTACCACCAGAGGGGGGGCTCAAGGTACCACCAGAGGGGGGGGTGGGGGCCTCAAGGTACCACCAGAGGGGGGGGCTCAAGGTACCACCAGAGGGGGGGCTCAAGGTACCACCAGAGGGGGGGCTCAAGGTACCACCAGAGGGGGGGGGGGGGCCTCAAGGTACCACCAGAGGGGGGGCTCAAGGTACCACCAGAGGGGGGGGTGGGGGCCTCAAGGTACCACCAGAGGGGGGGGCTCAAGGTACCACCAGAGGGGGGGCTCAAGGTACCACCAGAGGGGGGGCTCAAGGTACCACCAGAGGGGGGGGCTCAAGGTACCACCAGAGGGGGGGCTCAAGGTACCACCAGAGGGGGGGCTCAAGGCACCACCAGAGGGGGGGCTCAAGGTACCACCAGAGGGGGGGGCTCAAGGTACCACCAGAGGGGGGGCTCAAGGTACCACCAGAGGGGGGGGGGGCTCAAGGTACCACCAGAGGGGGGGGCTCAAGGTACCACCAGAGGGGGGGCTCAAGGTACCACCAGAGGGGGGGCTCAAGGTACCACCAGAGGGGGGGGGGCTCAAGGTACCACCAGAGGGGGGGGCTCAAGGTACCACCAGAGGGGGGGGCTCAAGGTACCACCAGAGGGGGGGCTCAAGGTACCACCAGTGGTACAAGTGCCAGTTCCCAACCTTTTTTGGGAACCCCTGCTCTAACTCATGAGCCTCACAACCAGTGGTGGAAAAAGTAAAAGTACCAATACTGCAATTTAGAACTACTTTGTACGGAATTGAAAATGTACTTGAGTAAAAGTACAAAAGTATCGGCATCAAAATGTACTTAAAGTAGGCTACTAAAAGTAAAAGTACCAATACTGCAATTTAGAACTACTTTGTACGGAATTGAAAATGCACTTGAGTAAAAGTACAAAAGTATCGGCATCAAAATGTACTTAAAGTAGGCTACTAAAAGTAAAAGTACTCATATTGCAGAATGTCCCATTTCACAAGTTCAAAATGTGTACAAAATCTATTGAAAATAGCAGATCTACAAGCTCACAATGCGTCGCGTTGCGACGCATTGTGAGCTTGTAGATCTGCTATTTTCAAATGGCCAAAATGTATAGGGTTGAAGTGGTTAATGTATGTTTTCAAATCAAAATCGCCAAAGTACCGGTAGTAACTAAAGTTTTCAAATGATTGTAGTGAAGTAAAAGTACAAATTCTGGCTCTGAGATGTAGTGGAGTAGAAGTAAAAAGTACTGGAAATTGGAAATACTCAAGTAAAGTACAAATACCTCAACATTGTAGTATAAAAGTACTTAGTTACTTTCCACCACTGCTCAAAACGTCATCACGAATACAAATGGGACCGTATTATACGAACACGCTCACAAACTACTGTGAAGGGAGGGGGGTTTGTTTGAGGGTTGTGCGGGGGGGGGGTTGTGTGAAGGGAGGGGGGGTGGTAGGGGGTTAGGGGTTGTGTCCCTGCTAAGATTCAAACCCTGTTCTCTCTAATTAGTGATGACGAGAGGACAGGACAGAGCAGAGCTGGTACAGTTCCCTCGCCTCCTCCTCCTCCACTCAGACATGACACCAGTAGCCTTAACGCACCCGGCAACCAGAGCACTATAACTATAGCCTCCTCTGAAACATCCAGCTGCAGCTTAACACATTCTGGGCGGGAAACCCCTTTTGGTGTTTTAAGCATTATGTTGCAGACAATTGCACGAGTCTCTCCGATCCGAGTCCGAGTCGAGTAGCAAGTCATTTGGTCCAAGTCTCAAGCAAGTCTCAAGTTTTTCTGTTGTGGGCAAGTCAAGTCAAGTCGAGTCTCAAGTTTTTACCCTCAAGTCCAAGTCGAGTTGCAAGTCGTCAAATCAATGACTCGAGTCGGACTCGAGTCGAGTCATCGAGTCTCGAGTCCAATACTCTGCCGGACAGGCCGGTTACTTAAGTTGTCCGAGTCAGCTTGTCTCAAGTCGAGTCGAGTCTGGAGTCATTGTCTTCCAAGTCAAGTCGAGTCTCAAGTTTTTACCCTCAAGTCCAAGTCGAGTTGCAAGTCGTCAAATCAATGACTCGAGTCGGACTCGAGTCGAGTCATCGAGTCTCGAGTCCAATACTCTGTTATGTTGTATTTTAGCTGTTGAAAAATAGCAGATCTACAAGCTCATAGCGCGGCACCGAGTGCCGCACTACGAGCTTATAGGTCTGCTATTTTTGAAAAATCGTGAAAATGTGTCCCAAATGTTTGAATATATTCTTTCAGAGTGAACATTTTTAACTCAAATCTTTGCTTCTGGGGGGGAGGTCCCTGGAACAACATATTTTCAGATGGGGGTCGGCGGCCAATTACAAATAATTCTGGGAGTCCTTGACATGAAATAGTTTGAGAATGACTGACACAGAAACATACAGTAGGTTTTTCAGAAAACTGTCGTGATTTAGAAGACATTTTGTGGAATCGGTCTCGGTCGAAATGGGTTAAGGGCTGATTCCACATGTCAGAAACTTTCCGTTGATAATCTTGGCCTCCATTTATTCACTTTTTTTTTTTTTTTTTTGTATGAGGGAAGTGGGTCTCATTTAAAGTTCCAAGACTGTTAAGGGTCATATTTCCTTGGAACTTAAATGAGGGATGAAGCAGTGATCTTTATTACTTTTTGTATAGTTTGAGGGGTTGTGTTGCAGAGAATCAAATGAAAGATTTAAACCAGAGCCAATAACATACTGTGGCACTACCTAAACATTATTAGTGGGGGGGGAAATGTCATGTTCCACAAATGGACTTTTTGTTTCCCTTCTTGTAAACGTCCTCACACACCGAGCGCGTTTTTCTGATTTTTAGCAGAGTTTCTCCATCTGTTTTCCGAACCTATCATTTCTTCGGTACAAAAATGTACTATCCAATGAGAATCGGTGGTGGGGGTGGGTCTAACGAACAACCAATCAGCGCCATCACGCAGCGCAACACACAGAGGAAGGAGGGAAAAACAACACCAATGGCTACTGGTTGAGGGAAATTCTAATCCCCCCCCTTGAAATCGCTCAGACAGGAGACAATGTCAGACTGAAGCTTCAAGAAAGCTACAGTCTGATAATCAGGCGAAGTATCGTGGGCAATGTCCAATAAGGCAAACATGCCATTTTAAACCTTAACTTGTTTCACCTTCAACACCAACTAAGGCCAAAAACATAAAATAGTCACCAGCACCGTATGTCTGACCATCTCCCACTGAGGTTGATGTATAAAAGCTTAGCTTATAAGAAAGATGTAATGGAATAGAACTCACCGTGCCAGTGTTTTCCTTGACCTGGCTGGATGCTCATTAAGTCTGTCTAATTATTGTGCCAACAAGTCCTTCATTACCAGGGCCGCAGGGGTGAGAGTGGAGTGGTGCTGAGCGCAAAGAAGTATAAACACACGTGCGTGTCCGTGTGTGATAACACGTGTCCCATGCCAACTGTAGCCGAAGGCCCAGTGGTGTGTGTGCGTGTGCGTGTGTGCGTGCGTGCGTGCGTTCGTGCGTGCGTGCGTGCGTGTGTGTGCGTGCGTGTGTGTGTGCACCCTGTCCCTGATGCCAGATTATTATGTAGAATGCCAGATGAACCTGTGTGTGTGTGTGTGTGAGAGGCTGAGGAGAAGGAGAGAGAGAGCCACAGACACCCAGGGGAGACAAAATGAATCCCATGAACGTTAATGAGGGCCAGCCAGACATATTGTTCTACCTCAACAACACCGCAGAGATCAATTCAGCGGAGAAGATAAATAAAGAGAAGTTCTGAGGGAGTGAGAGGTTTGAATTCCTTTTTTAAAGAAGAATGTCTGACAACTTCAACTCAACTTCACTTTGTTTCGCAAGTTTACAGGTGTAAAAAAAAAAAAGATGTATTTTTCTTTGTGTGCAAGCTACAAACAAAATTGCAAGTTACATTCTGAAAATAATAAGGAGTCAAAACAAAATATAAACTAGGAAGGTTTGCTCAGTGGAGCGAACATCTGCTACGATGCATGCCCCAATACTAAGGCTGAGCTCACACCTTTCATGCAATTCTCTGTGCTCGTTGGGTGTTGTGTCATGGCCGCCCAGCGGCCCAATGCATTTCCAATGGAGGTCACATGGTTTGACCCAACATTGTGTTGTGTGAGGGGGAGGGGCGCAGTCGTCCGCCCCTCCCCCCCACACAACACAATGTTGGGTCAAACCATGTGACCTCCATTGGCAATACATTGGGCGGCCATGACACAACACAACATGCATCCAACGAGCATCCAACGAGCACAGAATTGCATGAAAGGTGTGAGCTCAGCCTAAGGCTGAGCTCACACCTTTCATGCAATTCTCTGCTCGTTGGATGCTCGTTGGATGCTCGTTGGGTAGTGTCATGGCCGTCCCTCCCTAGATGCATCCATTTCCCACAAGGCTTTGCGGGAAGTGGGCGGTGCGCTAGAGCGGAATGCGGAAAACAACAGACCCACGTTTATCTGCGTGTAGTTTTTGGTGACCAATACGGCGATATGTGGAGTTGTACACTGTCATAATAAAACGGATGGCTTTTTACATACAGAATGGGGCACTGGCTTGCTAAATGAATCAAACTTTCTTCGAAAGACGTCATCCTCTTCTGAACAAGCCAACACACAGAATCAGTGCCTTTAAATCTGGTACTGATTGTTGAAATGACTGGAGACAGCCGTGCGTCATTTCATCATCATCATCATGTCCACACCCAAACGCAGAAACGCATTGAACACAGGATAAAATCACTGCAGTAGCAGGTTTCAATTGTAAGCTATATTATACTTGCTTTTATATTTACACTTATGAGGTGCCAATCATATTTTTTAATGAAGGAATAAGTACCGCATTTTAAAAGCCACCTAAATTGTGAGTGGAAGTGGAACATGTTTCTTTCATTGTCTGTCAGCATGTCACACTATGTGCAAAATCCCGACTCTCGACTTTTCTCAATTTAAAAATGATAGACACTTTACCATTGCTCTGGCGACTTGGCAAGTCCTGCACATAAATTAATAGCAGAGTCAGACCTATAGAAGTAACAAGTTGTGAGCTTGTAGAGTGGCTATATTTTCGAGCTGTATAATAAATGTCACGTTATAATGTGTAGGCTGGCTAATACAAGTTCACGCGCGCACATTGTCAGCATGTAGGCACGGTGACATGGTGCGCCCTTAATTACCTAAACATGAGAGAGATGTGCCATATACGCACGATGCGATTCCATTCACACCTCTCTCTCTCTCTCTGCACCCTCTCTCTCTCTCTCTCTCTCTCTCTCTCCTCGCATGACCATGACCATGAAATGGAGAGCAAAATACAGCACGATATAGTTTCACATGCGGCTATGCACACACCACGCATAGACTTGTTGGTGTAGGCTACTGCGCAATGGCATTTGGCCTGGGTGCTTATTGGTAGGTTAATATCCACAGTTTATCCGTAGCGGTCCGCAATGAACCTATTGTTCAAGCTTCGCACTCCAATACAAATTAAACTATTTGAATAAAGGTTGTACACATCAGTGAAATTAACCTCTGGGAAAATTGAGAGAGTGTATAGGCCTGCACCACAGATCATATAGGCTGCATGGCTAACAGGACTTGGGCACTACCCATCTCTCTATATCATTTGATAAAGGCATATTAAAAACATGACTTGTACACCCAATGAAAATATAAACTTCACAGAATATATACCACTTTGAATTAAAACAATCGGTTGTGCTTAGCACTCGGCACCAATGCAAATGAAATAGTCCGCACTGGACTAGTAGGCTGATATATTTATTATTGGATGCAGCAGAGCAGAGCCTTTGCTCACTGCAGTTGATGCAACATAATACGTTTTAAAGTTGTTAACAGTGATATATAAACATGAACACTTGGATAGATATCTGTGTAGTTTCCATGCAGGCACAAGCTGCATTTCTCACCTAATTATAGTAAAAATGATATGCGCTAATAAGCGGTGACATTATCATTTCTCAAAAGCTCTGTCACTCTCCAGTCGGACTTTTCTGCGGGGCTCAGGAGACTACAACTAAACTCCGCCCATTGGGATACAAAACAGCCCTTCTCTCCTATTGGTTGGTGGTTAACCCCACCCTCTGTGTTGGGTGGACGTTGGGTGGATGTTGCGCCTACAAGCTGTTGTATGCATAGATATATGGTTGTATGGCTTTCGGCTGTGTGTTGACTGCCCCCCCTCCCCCTCACACAACACAATGTTGGGTCAAAGCACGTGACTCCCATTGGTAATACATTGGGCGGCCATGACACTACCCAACGAGCATCCAACGAGCATCCAACAAGCAGAGAATTGCATGAAAGGTGTGAGCTCAGCCTAAGGCTGAGCTCACACCTTTTTTGCATGAAAGGTGTGAGCTCAGCCTAAGGCTGAGCTCACACCTTTCATGCAATTCTCTGCTCGTTGGATGCTCGTTGGATGCTCGTTGGGTAGTGTCATGGCCGCCCAATGTATTACCAATGGGAGTCACGTGCTTTGACCCAACATTGTGTTGTATGAGGGGGAGGGGGGGCAGTCAACACACAGCCGAAAGCCATACAACCATATATCTATGCATACAACAGCTTGTAGGCGCAACATCCACCCAACGTCCACCCAACACAGAGGGTGGGGTTAACCACCAACCAATAGGAGAGAAGGGCTGTTTTGTATCCCAATGGGCGGAGTTTAGTTGTAGTCTCCTGAGCCCCGCAGAAAAGTCCGACTGGAGAGTGACAGAGCTTTTGAGAAATGATGATGTCACCGCTTATTAGCGCATATCATTTTTACTATAATTAGGTGAGAAATGCAGCTTGTGCCTGCATGGAAACTACACAGATATCTATCCAAGTGTTCATGTTTATATATCACTGTTAACAACTTTAAAACGTATTATGTTGCATCAACTGCAGTGAGCAAAGGCTCTGCTCTGCTGCATCCAATAATAAATATATCAGCCTACTAGTCCAGTGCGGACTATTTCATTTGCATTGGTGCCGAGTGCTAAGCACAACCGATTGTTTTAATTCAAAGTGGTATATATTCTGTGAAATGTTTATCGTCATTCCGTGTATCTACAAGCTCCAAGTGTTGCGTCCACATGCAGCGCGTTCCAAGCAGAGGTCCTCAAGTATATGTAAAACACTGCCAGTCCTCAGCGCAATGGCCCGTTGCGCAAAAGAGTTGAGATTTTACTTGTGTGATATTCAGATAATCTTCAACCGATTGTTATAATTCGAAGTGGTATATATTCTGTGAAGTTTATATTTTCATTGGGTGTACAAGTCATGTTTTTAATATGCCTTTATCAAATGATATAGAGAGATGGGTAGTGCCCAAGTCCTGTTAGCCATGCAGCCTATATGATCTGTGGTGCAGGCCTATACACTCTAATTTGTATAGGAGTGCGAAGCTTGAACAATAGGTTCATTGCGGACCGCTACGGATAAACTGTGGATATTAACCTACCAATAAGGACCCAGGCCAAATGCCATTGCGCAGTAGCCTACACCAACAAGTCTATGCGTGGTGTGTGCATAGCCGCATGTGAAACTATATCGTGCTGTATTTTGCTCTCCATTTCATGGTCATGGTCATGCGAGGAGAGAGAGAGGGTGCAGAGAGAGAGAGAGGTGTGAATGGAATCGCATCGTGCGTATATGGCACATCTCTCTCATGTTTAGGTAATTAAGGGCGCACCATTGAATGCATGTCACTGTGCCTACATGCTGACAATGTGCGCGCGTGAACTTGTATTAGCCAGCCTACACATTATAACGTGACATTTATTATACAGCTCGAAAATATAGCCACTCTACAAGCTCACAACTTGTTACTTCTATAGGTCTGACTCTGCTATTAATTTATGTGCAGGACTTGCCAAGTCGCCAGAGCAATGGTAAAGTGTCTATCATTTTTAAATTGAGAAAAGTCGAGAGTCGGGATTTTGCACATAGTGTGACATGCTGACAGACAATGAAAGAAACATGTTCCACTTCCACTCACAATTTAGGTGGCTTTTAAAATGCGGTACTTATTCCTTCATTAAAAAATATGATTGGCACCTCATAAGTGTAAATATAAAAGCAAGTATAATATAGCCTACAATATTGAAACCTGCTACTGCAGTGATTTTATCCTGTGTTCAATGCGTTTCTGCGTTTGGGTGTGGACATGATGATGATGATGAAATGACGCACGGCTGTCTCCAGTCATTTCAACAATCAGTACCAGATTTAAAGGCACTGATTCTGTGTGTTGGCTTGTTCAGAAGAGGATGACGTCTTTCGAAGAAAGTTTGATTCATTTAGCAAGCCAGTGCCCCATTCTGTATGTAAAAAGCCATCCGTTTTATTATGACAGTGTACAACTCCACATATCGCCGTATTGGTCACCAAAAACTACACGCAGATAAACGTGGGTCTGTTGTTTTCCGCATTCCGCTCTAGCGCACCGCCCACTTCCCGCAAAACCTTGTGGGAAATGGATGCATCTAGGGAGGGACGGCCATGACACTACCCAACGAGCATCCAACGAGCATCCAACGAGCAGAGAATTGCATGAAAGGTGTGAGCTCAGCCTAATCAGTGGTGGAACGTAACTAAGTACATTTACTCAAGTACTGTGCTGTACTTAAGTACTGCATATGTACAACTTTGAGGTATTTGTACTTTAGTTGAGTACTTCCAATTTCCAGTACTTTTACTTCTATACATCTCAGAGGCAAATATTCCACTTTTACTCCACTACATTTATTTGAAAACGTTAGTTACTATACTTTGTAGATTCAGATTGTTACCACAAAACATACAGTAACCACTAAAGTCCTATATACATTTCCAGCCATTTGAAAATAGCCGATCTGAAGCTCACAATGCGTTGCATCGCGACACATTGTGAGGTTGCAGATCGGCTATTTTCAAAATATGTTTGAAAACTTGAAACGGGACATTCTGCATAGTGAGTACTTTCTACTTTTGGTACTTTAAGTACATTTGTATGCCAATACTTTTGTACTTTTACTCAAGTACATTTTGAATGTGAGTATATTCTTCCACCAGACCAGACAGACGTGTTTTGGCGCAGGCCTCTGGTTTGACTGCTGCTGCGGAACTTCAACATTATTAAACAAGAACTCCCACTATTACTGAGAGTGCGGATTTTATTCTCTTTCTATACGTATTCCCTGAATCTGCACCCAGCACACGCCCGAACCCTCTCAGACTGTCTACCCTGAGTTGAGCCGTGCCTTTCCCCTGGAGTGAGTTGGGCATGAATGACAGGCTTTAGTTCAGACGTACTAACAGTCCGACAGTCATTAGACTGACAACCTGTACCCCTAAGGCCTCGTACACACATATCGGACCAACATTCTTGTCTCCTTTTGTGTTTCTCAATGCTTTTCCAATGGAAGTCACGTGGTTTGACCAAACACTTGTGTTTGATGGGGGGAGGGGAGCAATCAAACACAAGAGTGTTCGTTCGATATGTGTGTACGAGGCCTCACCTATAACCCTAACCGCAAGCACGGCGTCAACGCATGTCGCGAGCAACGGGTGATATATCCCGCATGTCGGATCTTTGAAGTTGGATAAGCACGCCGCGCAACCCCAGGCATGCAGGCAATGTTGCCTTTGAGACCCCCCCCCGCCCTCCGTTTTGTCTTTCTTGCTTGTACTATACAACTGTACTATAGTACATACAGGTACATACAGGTACGCTTGTACTATTACTAGTATACTAGTAATAGTGTACTAGTATAGTACACCCGATGTACTATACTATACACCGGGTGGTGGTGGCTCAGGGGTAGAGTGGCTGGATGGTAACCACAAGGTTGCCATGAGTTCAAATCTGGGCTCCACCCAGAGTTAGTGTCGAAGTGTCCTTGAGCAAGACACTGAACCCCAAATTGCTCCTGATGTGCAGGTTGGTGCCTTGCATGGTTTCCGCCGCCATCGGTGTATGAATGTGTGTGTGAAACTGTGAATGGGTGAATTGATGCACAATCTATGTAAAGCACCTCTATATAAATGCACCATTTACCATTACAACAGGAATAGAACTGTGCATGTAGGATAGGACACTTACTGTATAAGCTTTCAGCTTCTGCCTATTCCTTTTGATCACCTCAAATGATGTAACAGTTTCTTTATGTAATATATTTGTGTTGGTGCTGATGTTGTGATGATCAAATAAACGAAGCTAAACTAAACTATAAATCGACACGTATAAACCCAGTCTTACGTGGCAGAAATAATGCAGCTGTTTTTATCCTGTGTAATGAGAGCAAAGTCATTCAGATGAGGCTGTCCTCGTTTTTTTGAGTTGAGCCGTGCCTTTCCCCTGGAGTGAGTTGGGCAGGAATGACAGGCTTTAGTTCAGACGTACTAACAGTCCGACAGTCATTAGACTGACAACCTGTACCCCTAAGGCCTCGTACACACATATCGGACCAACATTCTTGTTCCTTCTGTGTTTCATGGCCGCCTCAATCAATGCTTTTCCAATGGAAGTCACGTGGTTTGACCAAACACTTGTGTTTGGTCAAACCAAACACAACCGTACATTCAGATGAGGCTGTCCTCGTTCTTATATGAATCACTGCAAGATGATATATGCTATGACATTTTCTAATGATGTCGGCACTATTGAAATACAATGTTTACTACCATGCTTACAGCATGCACACACACCCACACATGGCTGCACAATGTGTGTCAAGAGGCAACAACATTCATCCCGGCTCCTCCTGTCTACATGTCGAAGTGTCCTTGGGCAAGACACTGAACCCCAAATTGCTCCCGATGTGCTGGTTGGTACCTTGCATGGCTTCCGCCGCAATCGGTGTATGAATGTGTGTGTGAATGGGTGAATGTAATGCACAATCTATGTAAAGCGCCTTGGATAAAGGCGCTATATAAATGCACCATTTACCATTTACCATTCATATCCAGTCATTGAATAAACATTGGAAATAACATTGCATTGTGTAAAGGGATTTATTTATGTATTTTGTATTTTGTCTGGAATCAGCATAGAATGTAAATCATCAGTGATTGTCTAATTAATTCCATTATATTTATCTCAGCCTGCTGCTTCGTCACTCAGCGATACATATACGTATATATTTTTTAATTTTGTGCTATAGATCATTGGTTCCCAAAGTGGGAACCACCCAGGGGTCCTTGAGGGAGTTCCAGGGGGTCCCCAACTAAATGATAGTTTGGAACCAAATGTACTCTTGTGGGTCTGTGACTCAGAGTTAAATTAACAGTGATTTTACAATATGAATTGGGGTTCCAGAGAGAGAAATGCCATTAAATGGGGGTCCGTACGTAGACTAATGCATGTCAAACTGGGGGTCCTTGAAATTAAATGGGTTGAGAATCACTGCTAGAGCCGTAAAAATCTTCTCTCATGAGGGTCCTTGCATGGCATATCTTTTTCAAATGGGGGTCCGCGGGCATGAATTTGGCGGTCAATTTGGGGGTCCTTTACATGAAAAAGTTTTTCTTCTTATTTAGGGAGATATAAAGAATGATATCCCTTTGTTTTATAGGGGAAAGAATATCGGTTGAAAGTTATGCTTGAAGGTAATTTAAGTGCAGTTCGCTGCCACTGGTTGTGAGGGAATAAGTCGACAAACTCTTAACCCATTTAGGACTGAGACCAGATTCTACAAGATTATCATCTAAATCTTGACAGTTTTCTGAAAAATTCATGTTTCTATATCAGTGCCAGTGGTTTAAGGTGTTCAAACTATTTCATGTCAAGGACCCCAATAATGTATTTGGCCACCGACCCCCATCTAAAAATATGTAGTCCCAGGGACCCCCTCAGAAGCAAAGATATGAGTTAAAAACATTCGCTCTGAAAGAATATATATACAAAGATTTGCGCCACATTTTCACGATTTTTTCTTGTAGATCTGCTATTTTTCAACAGCTAAAGTTTAAAATAACGGTTAAAAGTGGTTAAATGTTAAAGCGACACAGATGCCCTCCCCGTGCTAAATGGGTTAATTGGGAAATAAGTCATTGGTGTTACCGTAGCAACTCATTTAAAAGTGGTAATGGCAAAGTGAGAACATGTCTCTCGACAACAGACAGGAGGTTTGTGTGTGCGTGTGTGCGTGCGTGTGTGCGATACTGTACGTGATCTTGTAAATTGGCTGTTTTCAGCATGCAACCAAGTGTAAAATGACTGTGACTTGTCTTTTACTTATACTGGATCTCATACCTTATAGATTTAATTTACTTTCCATTTAGTTTTTCGTCAGTGAAAAAAAAGGTAGTCGACGGACATTTTTCGTCATAGTGTTAGTCCAGGGGTTCTCAACCCGTGGGTCGCGACCCCTCGGGGGGTCGCCAAATTATTTTAGGGGGTCCCCAAATTATTTTCAAAAAAAAAATTATTTTCACGATTTTTCAAAAATAGCAGACCTACAAGCTCGTAGCGCGCCACTCGGTGGCGCGCTATGAGCTTGTAGATCTGCTATTTTTAAATAGCTAAATTATAACAATGCTTAAAACACCAAAAGGGGTTCCCGCCCAAAATGGTTTAAGGTTATTGTAGCAGTCAATTTATATTGGGGGTCGGGAGGGGGCGGGGCGGGGGTCCCGAGACATTGCCAAAGCATTTCCGGGGGTCCCCGGCCAAAAACGTTGAGAACCCCTGTGTTAGTCGACGAAATCAACATAGTGTCAGCTTATTGGGGAAGGATCAACATACATATGGAATGTCAGGACAGGTCAGCTCCATATATGGAGATCTAAGGGTTTGAGGTCAGATGTAGAGTTGCTGGCCGGCTCCATACTGTACATGCAGATCTAGGTGATGATCCAGTCTTCTCCATGTATGGTTATGATCCATGCAGGGTTAGATGAGGTCAGTGTCGTGATCTTCATATATGGAGACGGCCATATATGGTGGCGTGACGTGTCACGAGGCGCGTTGTCACGAGGCGAGGTATTTTCTTGCTTGTGCAAGAAAGATGTATTGGCGCTGCTCTGCGGCGACATGGGCATAAGGGCTACGCTTGCATGCGGGCCCTTTGTCTAAGACCCACCTTTTCAGACTCCATCATGGCCCATAGCACTTACCCTACCCCCCTTAGACAGCACTTCTTAGACTTATATAGCATTTGAAACAGACTTATAGCATGTCATGTAGACAGCACAATAAGTGCATTGTATGTAGTCATAGCACTTCATAGTATATATGTACAGTATAGTATAGCATATATGTATAGTTTATATGTATAGTGTCATTATATAGATATGTTCTAGTTATAGTTTATATGTATAGTGTCATTATATAGATATGTTCTAGTCACGTTCTTAGCTTACGCATGTTTCGCGATAAATGCATTTTACATATGTGATGTATTCCCATGCTTTTTGTTCTTGCTTAATGTAAATCGCTCTGGATTAAGAGCGTCTGCTAAATGCCTAAATTGTATTGTAACCATATATGGAGGCGTGACGTGACCACGAGGCGCGATGTGTCACGAGGCGTGACCATATATGGAGGGGTGACGTGACCACGAGGCGCGATGTGTCACGAGGCGTGACCATATATGGAGGCAATGAAAAGCAACAGTTTTGGACATACAAGGTTTCCACCCGACAGCTGTGACGATATGCGTGTTGTCTGTATGGGTTCACATAATAAAGTCATTAGCACAGAGCCTTGTTAGAGCAGCAGCTGCTGGGAACACTGCATGCCTCTTCATTCACAGAGACTTGTTTTGTCCACATTGCACTGTCGGGGGTTGAGCTTTATAGGCATTTCAAATGGCAATGTTAACCCATTCAGGGCTGACGTCGAAATTTAAAAAAAAAAGTTTTCTAAATCATGACAATTTTCGGAAAGATTTGAGGCACATTTTAACGATTTAAAAAAAATAGCAGACCTACAAGTTCATAGCGCGCCACTCGGTGGCGCGCTATGAGCTTGTAGATCTGCTATTTTTCAATAGCTAAATTATAACATAATGTTTAAAACACCAAAAGGGGTTAATCGTTAATGTGGTTAAACGCTAACGTGACATGGATGCGTTCCAGGTCTCAATGGATTAAAGGGATTGTGACATACCAAAAAAAAGTTTTTGTATTTTTTTCTCTTAATTCTTTTGTTTTCTGAGCTCAATTTCACCCAAACAAAACGGAACTTTTAACATTCAGTGGATTTTCGGTGGTCTGGGGTTTTCTGGCAAACAAGTGCTCTTATATTCCTGCTGTTTGTGATGTCACAGCCTGCAAATCCCATATTATGTCAATGGGATTTGCGAGCAGATGTCACTGTTTTGCCTGTTTTCATTGCAGCTCAAAAGGCTTCCAAACCTCAGAGAAAACTCCATCCATTGAATGTTCAAAGTTAAGGGTTTTTTGGGTGTAATTGAGGTCATAAAAACTAAAAGAAAAACGAAAAATGAAATGAAATGAAAATGAAACCTTTAAACTCTCTTTCTGTAGCCTACATCATTTCTAATTCCACCGATTTGATTGATTGATTGAATAGTTTATTGAACATACAGTCAAACACAACAAAATATGTTCAGATGGTAGGTCCGCGACAAAATACAGATAATTCTAGGGGGCGCCTTGACATGAAAATTGTCGAGCACCACTGACATAGCTTATCCAGAAATCTATCAGGATTCAGAAGCAGTTTTTTTTTTATCGACCCCAGGTCTAAATGGATTTTTGATGAGGTTTTGATCTAGACATCTAGGCATCGCATCACATTACATATTATTGTGACATCATCATGCCATGCTTGGGAAAGAAGACTTGTACTGTATATAAAGTCTGGTAAAAATGTACAAGAGGCAAACCACACTTGCAATCGCTAATTGCATTGTAGTTATTACTTGCATCGATCAATTCCCTCTTTCTCCATTTCTAAATAATCACTCTACCCATTGATTTTAATTTCCACTCATTCGCTCTCCTCTGTATTTTCTCCCTGTTTCTTCTCGTCTACACTATGGCCCCATTGCCCCGTAGCCTATCCACTCTCTTTCTCCTCTCCACGCCTCTCCCCTCTCCTGCCTTCAGTTTATGCGATGGATAGGAGGCAGAAAGGTCGTTAGAGTAGATGAATGGATAGACTGGCCTAACCCAATATGGCCCACTTCAGCAGACAAGTCAATATGGACTCACCCACAGTGCCCACCGCGGTCACCCAGGCAGGGAGCGCCACTAAATCTCACTTTGACTGGATCATGCAGGCCATGATGGATACAGATTTGACAGGTCAAATTTGTTTTCTCTCTGTGTGTGTGTGTGTGTGTGTGTGTGTGTGTGTGTGTGTGTGTGTGTGTGTGTGTGTGTGTGTGTGTGTGTGTGTGTGTGTGTGTGTGTGTGTGTGTGTCTGTGTGTGCGGGCGGGCACACGTTTGTGTCTGTGTGTCTGTGCGATCGCATGCTCGCATATGTTTATCTAGGCATGATGGATATGACAGGAAAGCAGCAAGCGAGTGAGCTGTGAAAGGCAGAGGAGTCAATTAGAGAATTTATCTGGGTTAGTTGTCATGGCTGTCTATGCTGCATTGTGGACAGATATGAGGGTGAAAGGCCTTTAAGCACATTCCATCAATTCAACACCTGCACCTCACTTTTCAAAAGGCTTCAAAGGAAGACATATTCTGAATACTACAGACAATGGGGGCGGCAGAGGCACAGGGTTTCGTCAAGGTCATACAGTCGATACAGTGTGTGGTATATTGGTACAGTAGGCTACTGTACTGCCTGTACGCATGCCCTGGCCTAGTGCATTTTCATTTTCAGGATGATTTAATTTCAGCCTGAATATATGCATGCAGGACTATCTAATCATTTGCAGCAAGATCAATATATGTATATGAGCACAACATGGGTATTGATGTAAAAATGTAAATATTGTTGTAAGCGTGCGTGCGTGCGTGCGTGCGTGCGTGCGTGCGTGCGTGCGTGCGTATGGAGACCATTCAGCAGGGTATATATAGTAGGCAGAGTGACAGGGGAGTGAGTGACATCTGTATAGGTGAAGTGAGAGGGGGTGATACACAATGATACGCAATGATAGAGAGTGTATATGACTCTTACGGATACATTTTTGAGAGCCCCTCCTATGTCCAGCTTTTAGTGTGTGTGCAAACACAAACGTTGTCCTAACACAATTCCATTAAATTCCATTGACAATGGATGGACAATTTTGAGTGTTTGTGTAAACACAAACATTGAAGACGAAGGTGAGGACGCAAATTAAATTCTGATTGGCCTGGAATAAGATGATGTACGATGATAAGAGCGCCCCTCACTTCACACAGGTGTGATTCAGGGGCGCTAGCTCCGCTCCTCACACGGTGTGATTCAGGGGCGCTAGCCCCTCCTACAGCTTCACACGGGTGTGATTGAGGGGCGCTAGCCCCTCCTACAGCTTCACACGGGTGTGATTGAGGGATGCTAGCCCCTCCTACAGCTCCTCACTTCACACGGGTGTGATTCAGGGGCGCTAGCCCCTCCTACAGCTCAGGGGCGCTAGCCCCTCCTACAGCTCCGCTCCTCACGTCTCATATTTGCCATTGACAATGAAAGAATAAATTAGGTCATACTGTATGTGCCTCAAATAGGCCTATGACGTAAATGTGTGGCAACACAAACATTAAATGCCATGGTGACAATGAAGGGAAACTTATGTCATATGTAGACGAGCAAATCGGCTAACCAATCACATAAAGAGCGTCACAAATATGACTTCACACGGGTGGTTTTCTTTGTATACTTCAAACGCAATCAACACAGAGGATTTAACTGTGCAGGCTTGTAGAGCACCGAAGTCTGACGTCAATGTGGGTAGAGGGTGCTAAGTCCACTGGTTCATGTACTTTTTATTTGCATTGTAATCCCCATAGGGGGATTTTAGATCGCCTCATATAAGAACTGTGTTTGAAAAATAAACTAATCATCCAGACTCATATATGGATACGAAGAATCAACTGATTCGCTAGAAACAGACTGTATGAAATATGACTGACTGGCTGTCATAAACGATACAAAGCCACCTCCCTGACAATATCGCAGATAGATAGATAGATAGATAGATAGATAGATAGATAGATAGATAGATAGATAGATAGATAGATAGATAGATAGATAGATAGATAGATAGATAGATAGATAGATAGATAGATAGATAGATAGATAGATAGATAGATAGATAGATAGATAGATAGATAGATAGATAGATAGATAGATAGATAGATAGATAGATAGATAGATAGATAGATAGATAGATAGATACATCTGTGCTACATGTCTGGGATAAAAACCTGTTACTGAATTTGCTCTTCTGAGAATAAAGTGCAGTGTGCAGTGGGCGACTGACATCGTCCAGGATGGCTAGTGTCTTGGCCAGAGTCCTCTTCTCTGACATCGTCCAGGATGGAGCGTCTTGGCCAGAGTCCTCTTCTCTGCCATCACCGCCACAGAGTCAGGCTTGGTCCCTGTCACCTTGCCTGCTCGCTTAATCAGTCTGTCTAGTCTGGCTGTGTCCCTCTGTCTGTCTAGCGTTCCCTCCCCAACACACCACAGCATAGTAAAGACCTGATCAGTCTGTCTAGTCTGGCTGTGTCCCTCTGTCTGTCTGGCGTTCCCTCCCCAACACACCACAGCATAGAAAAGACCTGATCAGTCTGTCTAGTCTGGCTGTGTCCCTCTGTCTGGCGTTCCCTCCCAACACACCACATCATAGTAAAGACCTGATCAGTCTGTCTAGTCTGGCTGTGTCCCTCTGTCTGTCTGGCGTTCCCTCCCCAACACACCACAGCATAGAAAAGAACGCTGGAGACATTTTGTTTCTTTTTGGACCACAATTCTTATATGAGACGATTTTAAAGTGACCCCATGTTATTCTCCATAGAGAAAAATGTCCATAAACCAGGGGATGAGCGAGTGGCGTCAGGACTTTGGCGCTCTATTATTCCGTCTGATTGCCTGCCTATGTGCAGTCTCAAGTCACTGCACAACCTGGCTCCCCGCTACCTCTCCGCTCTCCTCGAGCCACACGCCCCATCCCGCTCCCTCAGGTCCAGCGACGCCGGCCTCCTTGTGATTCCCAAGAAGATCAGGCTCAAAACCAGGGGCGACAGGGCCTTCTCTGTGGCCGCCCCTACCCTCTGTGGGGCGACTGGGCCTTCTCTGTGGCCGCCCCTACCCTCTGTGGGGCGACTGGGCCTTCTCTGTGGCCGCCCCTACCCTCTGTGGGGCGACTGGGCCTTCTCTGTGGCCGCCCCTACCCTCTGTGGGGCGACTGGGCCTTCTCTGTGGCCGCCCCTACCCACTGGAATGCCCTCCCCAAACACATCAGAGATGCCCCCTCACTCCCCACCTTCAAAACCGCACTGAAAACACACCTGTTCAGAATTGCATTTCCTAGCTGATGTGTTTTTAACTTGTTACATGCACTGTGTTATTGTTTTTTGAACCACTCCAAGGAACAGCAATGTCCGTGTTCAACTGTTTGTGACTATGTTTGTGTGTGACTATGTTTGTGTGTGACCAGTACCAATGAGTACCAAAAGTGGCGCTGTTGTGCCAGAAACGGAGAGAAAGAGATAGTGCTGCACTGTTGCCTGCTAATGAGAGAGAGAGGGGGGGGGGGGGGGGGGGGGATTTGCACCACTCAGTTCACACGGGTGTGATTTTTATTCTTATTTGACTTGGCCCCCACACATGTAAAGCGTCTTTGGGTATCATGAAAAGTGCTATATAAGTCCCAGATATTATTCTACTGTATATGGAGTTATGGACTCCCAGGAAAGGGCTTTCCAGAGACTGTGATGAACTGGCAAGAGTCTCGGCGGCCATGTTTCTGTTCAATGAGCCGAGGAGGATTTATGGACATGTATGCAATTCACCAGAGTGCAGTGAGGCATGCCTTGTGTGTATCATCCATATAGAAATAGAAGCTTATGCATTTATAATCTTTACAAACGGCTTTACCTCTCTGTCTATCTATACAACTCTACAGGGTAACAGGTATACCGTTGCCCATAATCCATCTCGCCCTCGGTTTTTTTTTTCCACCGAGTCGCCGACCTCACGCCGACCGCTCGGTGCGGCGCGGTTCTTGTATTCTTTATTTTGTTTTACTGAGAATAAGGTTAGAAATAAGTTTAGGGTTTGGCATAGTTTTACTGGGGTTAAATTTAGGAATAGGTTACTAGGTAACCTATTAGGTTACTGAGGTTAAGATTAGGAAGGGTTTAACCGTTTAAGCATAATTTATTTACGTTACTTTAGGAATACCAGACGCATTGGTCAACGCTTCCAGACATGTTTTACGCATGCACGCAGCCATTCACTTGTTAAACACGCTATTATCTCTGAATCTACGTCTAGGCCTATCTATGTCCATGGTTTTGATCAGGACAGCCGATGTTCTGTCCTAATTTCTGACAGAAAACAGCCTATTATAGCACCCTACTGGGAGGCTTGTCCGTTTTTCCTCCCGGATCTTTCCCCAGTGAGGGGTGGGATGGGCTGGGGGTGGGGGGGGGGGGGGGGGGGGGAAAGGTTACAGAAAAGGTTTCAACAAAGAAGTAGTAGTAGTAGTAGCAGCAGCAGCAGCAGCAGCAGCAGTAGTAGTAGTAGTAGTAGCAGCAGTAGTAGTAGTAGTAGTAGTAGTAGCAGCAGCAGCAGCAGCAGCAGCAGCAGCAGCAGTAGTAGTAGTAGTAGCAGCAGCAGTAGTAGTAGTAGTAGTAGCAGCAGTAGTAGTAGTAGTAGTAGCAGCAGTAGTAGTAGTAGTAGTAGCAGCAGCAGCAGCAGCAGCAGTAGTAGTAGTAGTAGCAGCAGCAGCAGCAGCAGCAGCAGTAGTAGTAGTAGTAGTAGCAGCAGTAGTAGTAGTAGTAGCAGCAAACTGGACATTTAATGTCTTCCTTTTTCCTCGTGTTGCCCTTCTGTTTTCACCAAAGTTTTCAGTTTTGTTGTTTCTCATAAGTGCACATCCGTTGACATTGTGCAGTTCAACTACACAGCCATCTGCCTTGACTTCTGTGTGCGCTGACTGCGCCCACCCGCCCACACCTCCCCAGCCCCTCCCACCCCTCACTAGGGAAAATCCCGGAAGGGAAAAAACGGGTAAGCGAATGGGAGTGTGCGTGCAAAGTTTCACACCCCCTGAATCCGTACAGCAGTACCTGAGATTAGCTGCTCGCAGCCAGACAGACAGACCATGGACAGGCAAACTCACAGCCAAACAGACAGGCCATGGACAGGCTAACTCACAGCCAAACAGACAGACAGGACAGGCTAACTCACAGCCAAACAGACAGACAGGACAGGCTAACTCACAGCCAAACAGACAGACAGGACAGGCTAACTCACAGCCAAACAGACAGACAGGACAGGCTAACTCACAGCCAAACAGACAGACAGGACAGGCTAACTCACAGCCAAACAGACAGGCCATGGACAGGCAAACTCACAGCCAAACAGACAGGCCATGGACAGGCTAACTCACAGCCAAACAGACAGGCCATGGACAGGCTAACTCACAGCCAAACAGACAGGCCATGGACAGGCTAACTCACAGCCAAACAGACAGACAGGACAGGCTAACTCACAGCCAAACAGACAGACAGGACAGGCTAACTCACAGCCAAACAGACAGACAGGACAGGCAAACTCACAGCCAAACAGACAGACAGGACAGGCTAACTCACAGCCAAACAGACAGGCCATGGACAGGCAAACTCACAGCCAAACAGACAGGCCATGGACAGGCTAACTCACAGGGGGGAAACATAATCCCTGCCCTTCAGTCATGTCGGCTGGGCCGAGATATAATTATACATTTCAATGGATACAATCTAACTATTTGGCTGACAAACTACTTATATACTATGCTGTTATACTGCTATCAGACTATACAATGCGAATGCATAAGAACTGCCTCCCCCCAAATGGCATATGGTCCTTGGTGGTCCTGGTCTTGTGTGGTTATGGGAACTTTGACAGGAAAAGACTCGCTCACCTTATAGAAAATAGAAGTAAAACTCCTTAAACTGAGACATATAGCACTGACGAAGGTCCTAGGACCGAAACGTTTGCTTTTTAAATTGCACTTTGAGCATGTTAAAATAAAGAAGTAATATTTTTCTAAGTCTCAGTTTAAGGAGTTTTACTTCTATTTTCTATACGGTGAGCGAGTCTTTTCCTGTCAAAGTTCCCTTATGTTTTTGAGACCACCGCTACCGTAGTCAAGTTTGGAAAGAAAAAGGACGACGAAAGGAGCAACAGTTTTCTCAGTGCTTCTTGTGTGGTTATGTCCATTTGTGTCTGTTTTGTGTTCTTCTGTCTGTCCAGTAGTTTTAGCTTTCTATGTGTCACATTATTATGCTGTTAACGCTTCAATTTCCCCTCTGGGATTAATAAAGTATATCTCATCTCATCATCATTATTATAAATTGTGCAAATGATTGACATCTAGTCAGATTTACCTGTTGATAAAAGCCTGTTTGATATCAACTGTGATCAGCCGAGCGTGAAACACTGTCTGGTTTAGGCCATGAATAAAGAGTTACTACATAACATATTAGTCAAGGTGAGAGACCGATCAATAGTCCAGAACGTAGTAGTAAACAATCACACCGCACAGCCATCTGCATTGACTCCCATTAGTTTCACCGTTATCATTAAGCCTGCATCAATCAATGACTCCTTTGCCAGACTTCTTAATTGCTCAATTAGATTCGAATTCCATTCCACTCAATTTTAAGATTCAAAGTAAGTAGAAGTTAGTTTAATGCCCCCAAACAGCCCAATTATCTAGTATCTGTGAACATGACCATCTCACTTCCAATTTCAAAGCGATGTATTTCTAAACGTTGATGTGTTAAATATCCAACAAATTCGTTTGTTTTTTGGTTGATTGAAATATGTATTAACAGTTTGCAGAATTACAGTACATTTCAAGCACAAACTCAATACTCAACTGTGAGTGGATGACCCAATTAAGCATTACACTTGTTTACAAGAGGGTCCACCATGTTCAATTCATCAAAACATTTAGAGACGTACAAATAGACACTTCTAGTTGGCCAAGCCAAGCCATAAAAGTAATACAGCAATAAAAAACAGCTATGCAATGCCTTCTACTAATTTGTAGCGAAATATTACTTGATACTCAATACAATGACAACTACAATGACTGCGTTAGTATAAAAGTAATGTTATGTAGAGAGGAGTGATGTCATACTCTTCCAAATTAATAATTATAATTAGGTTGGAGACTGGAGATGACACAACTCATTGTTTTGTTACCCCCACGAATCTGGGTCCAGATTTCGGACCAGGGTCCTGAACTCCACACAAATGAGTGGAGATGTGATTTGAAGGTAAATTGGTGCATTTATATAGCCCCTTTATCCAAGGCACTTTACATAGATTGTGCATCAATTCACCCATTCACACACACATTCATACACCGATGGAGGCGGAAACCATGCAAGGCACCAAGCAGCACATCAGGAGCAATTAGGGGTTCAGTGTCTTGCTCAAGGACACTTCGACACTAACTCTGGGGGAGCCTAGGTTCGAACTGGCAACTTTGCGGGTCACTCTACCCCTGAGCCACCACCGCCCCGAAGGGGGAGTGGTTAACCAGCCGACGAAATATTCCTGGACGCCGCTTTTTTAACGTCAAAATTATCTATCTACAGCTTCAAACAAGAGAATGTCTCGATCAAATCCTCAGTGTTTTCCACCTTTTTCCAGGTCATTCTGAACGGCGTTACCATGGGGACCGCATGGGAAACCATTCACTCTATCGTCTATCTCTATGCAAAAATAATTTAGTCATTTCACAGCACAATTTGTTTTGATGACAAATTTTGATGCAGGTGAGCGACACATTGGAATTAACCCATTTTGGGCGGGAACCCCTTTTGGTGTTAGCATTATGTTATGCTTTAGCTATTGAAAAATAGCAGATCTACAAGCTCATAGCGCGCCACCGAGTGGCGCGCTATGAGCTTGTAGGTCTGCTATTTTTGAAAAATCGTGAAAATGTGGTACAAATCTTTGAATATATATTCTTTCAGAGCGAACGTTTTTAACTCAACATATATATTTTCAGATGGGGGTCGGAGGCCAATTACATATAATTTGTGGGGTCCTTGACATGCAATATTGAGCACCGCTGATACAGAAACATGAGGTATTTCAGAAAATTGTCATGATTCAGAAGACATTTTTTTAATTTCAACGTCAGGCCTAAATGGGTTAAATAGTCACTCCAGTGATGATGTGTTTTGTGGTTCCATTTGTTTCAATTTAGATGTTCTCCACCTCAATTCTCCTAGGTGTAAATTATTCATCAAAAGCTGAGGTAGAGGGGAAATGGGGAAATAATTAAAATGAAAGGATTTCATTCCAAAAAATGCTTTGGTTCTACCCCGGTGATTGAAGTTATTCCCTCGGGTGTTGCTCGACTTCCAACCGACCGAGGCTATTAGAGTGAAGTGGTGGTGCAGCTGTCTGTCACTCACAAAACAAACTTCGCTCCTAAATCTCTCTTTGCTACCCTTTTCTATCTTTTGGATGACTTTTCCGATACATTTAAGGGATCACAAAACCCACACAATTATGTTCTCATGTTTGTTTTATTTTAATCCCAAAATGTTTAACTTCAAATACACATTTTCTCTCTGGAGAGAACGATGCTATACCTTAGCATGTGTCAAGGACCCCCAAATTGACACTAATTAGCCCCGCGGACCCCCATTTGAAAAGATATGCCAAGGACCCCCCAGCATAAGAGAAGATTTTTTCGGCTCTAGCAGTGATTCTCAACGTGTTTAATATCTAAGGACCCCCCAGTTTGACATGCATTAGTCTACGGACCCCCATTTAATGGTATTTCTATCTCTGGGACCCCCAAATGATATATTGTAAAATCAATATAATCTGAGAGTGTACATTTGTACTCTCTCAAAGTTACAGAGCCATAAGGGTCCATTTGGTTCCAAACTATCATTTAGCTGGGGAGCCCCTGGAACTCCCTCAGGTACCAGGGAACCACTGGTGTAACTGACTAACTGTAAAAAAAATTTCATATACTTTTCACAGATATATTTTTCACAATAACCATTCCACATGATTTGCTTTTGACAACTTCTCTAAACACTATTAAACATTATTTTGTATTTGCATACGTCTCTGCAAATGGATGTGCACTGGAATAAATACAGTTTCTGATGATGTGCTCTAGAAATATCCCCTATCCGCATTTAGAAAAAAACGGCAATACCAAAAAACACATCACACTGTCAAGACTACAGGAGGATAAGTTGTTTTTTTTGTAATGTTTTTTTTTGTGGCTTTCGCCTTTATTTTATATTTTTTAGGGAGGGACAGACAGTAGGCTGACAGGAAATGGGGAGAGAGATGGGGGGATGACATGCAGTAAAGGCCGTCGGGATCGGGAGTCGAACCCACGGCACACTGCCAGACTGGATTACCAGCCAAGGTGCCTGGACCGCTGAGCCACGGCCCAGGCCAGGAGTTTCACAATAAAGTGGGATGTCTTCCTCCAGTCCATGGTCAATGTATGAGGAATGGATGTCTTCCTCCAGTCCATGGTCAATGTATGAGGAATGGATGTCTTCCTCCAGTCCATGGTCAGTGTATGAGGAATGGATGTCTTCCTCCAGTCCATGGTCAGTGTATGAGGAATGGATGTCTTCCTCCGATCCATGGTCAGTGTAAAATAGCTCAAACCAGTGCTGGTTATTTAGTTAGGACCCACGACAGTGGTGTTCGATACGAACTTAACCGGGATGTGGAAACCTCCAATGAAAAGCTCTATAATTTGCTTGGCCAGATATTCCGTCCTATCCAACTGACTCAGATATTAGAAGATATTCTGCCACCTTAAGTCTCTGACGTGTGTCATAATGACAATGCTATCCAATCGCATATGACGATGACACACGTGTACATCCCTATATGGGGTTCCCACATCAATCCGATGTCAGCATTGGATATTTCCATTATCTCCACATATGGGCCATAAATCATCATCATATGTGGAGATCCAAGTGACAGCCTTTTATCCCCATATATGGAGATCCATTTGAGAGCCTTCGCAACAGTCAGTGTATGAGGAATGGATGTCTTCCTCCAGTCCATGGTCAATGTATGAGGAATGGATGTCTTCCTCCGGTCCATGGTCAGTGTATGAGGATGTCTTCCTCCGGTCCATGGTCAGTGTATGAGGAATGGATGTCTTCCTCCAGTCCATGGTCAATGTATGAGGAATGGATGTCTTCCTCCAGTCCATGGTCAGTGTATGAGGATGTCTTCCTCCGGTCCATGGTCAGTGTATGAGGATGTCTTCCTCCGGTCCATGGTCAGTGTATGAGGAATGGATGTCTTCCTCCGGTCCATGGTCAGTGTATGAGGATGTCTTCCTCCAGTCCATGGTCAGTGTATGAGGAATGGATGTCTTCCTCCGGTCCATGGTCAGTGTATGAGGAATGGATGTCTTCCTCCAGTCCATGGTCAGTGTATGAGGATGTCTTCCTCCGGTCCATGGTCAATGTATGAGGAATGGATGTCTTCCTCCAGTCCATGGTCAGTGTATGAGGAATTGACATATTTGTTATAATACTAGGTTTGTCATCCTGTATATCAGAATCTACTTTGCCTATTTAAGTACGAACATAATGGATTAGAGGAGAACCAATATAAAACTATCATACCTGAATGGGAACAAGACCGCAAGGACTTTTTTCCGGTGATATCCTTTTGGACCAAGTGTTGGACTGTACTCTGTACCGTTTACATTTCAGCCAATAACGTATTAAATCAATCAATCAATCAATCACTCAAACTATATACCTCGCCCACCACAACATGACTTCCAAATGGTTGGGAATTTATCAGGCAGAAAAAGTTACCCTATGCAAGGGTTTGAACTTTATCACCACCACTAATAATAATAATAATAATAATAATATAACATCCCCATTATAAGACTACCCTATGCAAGCACTTGAACTTTATCTACCACTAGTTGACCCTTTAGACATCGATTGATCTTGAGACGTTTTCTCAAAGCAACAGAGTTCAAAACAAAATCAATTATTGTGGCATGAACAGTGAACACAGATTATACTATTAGCTCTATGTGTCCTGAAGTATACCACACCACTATAACACTTCTAAAAGGAATGTCAGGATTTGGCAGGACCAAAAACACAGCTTCAAAACCTCTGTGATAAAAGTGGTGCAATTGCAATTTGCAATTTGCATACTCATATTACATCAAAGAAGTTTGAACAACACTTGTCAGATTGCATTTACGATCGAAAGACTAACAAAAGATCCAACTTTCAATTGCAGACAAGAAAATGATGAGAAACGTTGGGTGTTTCAGGAAGCAGGGGAAAAAAAGAGATTGAATTCATGATTGGGCCTATCAGCTTTTATATCACTCCTTTTATACTCGAAGAATTCTTCAAAATCCACCTAGTTTCTGCCATTGAGTGAATTCCAGTCCTGTAGTCCTTTCCACTGCCCTCCATATTATATTATGTGTGGGGGTTCAAAGCACATGATTATCATCTTTAAGACAATGGCAGTGATACCATCTTAGTCATAATGGACATACAGACTTTAATTACTAATGTCCACTGGCACATTTTGGATAAAGGATCCTCTCCTGGTACAATACTAAGTACTCACTACTCACTACTGAAATACTAAGGGAACTGGTAGAGATTGTTCATTCTAAAAATGTCCCCTAGAAAAGCACATGTCACATGGTTAAGATAGACCCTGATGAAGACCTTTTGGTCGAAACGCGTACAATTTACAATTTAGGCATTTAGCAGACGCTCTTAATCCAGAGCGATTTACATTAGACAAGAACAAAAGTATGGGAATACATCACATATATAAAATGCATTTATCAAGAAACATGCGTAAGCTAAGAACGTAACTAGAACATATCTATATAATGACACTATTAACTATACATATACTATACTATGCTATACATCATATGTACTATGATGCGCTATGACTACATACAATGCAATTATTGTGCTGTCTACATGACATGCTATAAATCTGTTTCAAATGCTATCTAAGTCTAAAAAGTGCTATCTAAGGGGGTAGGATAAGTGCTATGGGCCATGATGGAGTCTGAAAAGGTGGGTCTTGAGACTACGGCGGAAGATTGGGAGTGATGCTGCAGTTCTGATTGCAACGGGGAGTGCATTCCACAGTTTTGGGGCCAGAAGGGAGAAGAGTTTGGGACGTGTGGAGCGTTGTCCCGGCGTTTTTAGTGAGGGTACTTCCAGCTTTGGTCCTGTCCTGTTATTTATTTGCCTTGCTCATCAATACATTATTTTAATTATTTTTCACCAAAGACGGAGTGCCTTGGATTCCTTTTTTCTTTTCAAGTCTACAACTTACACCTTGACAAGCAGTACAACTTGGAGGAAAGATACCTTTTATGGCCCTCATTTATCAATTGAGTGTAAATTCTGCCCCAAATCCGAGTGTAGGTTTCGTAGTACACCCACGTCGCGTCGGCATTTATAAAGTGATCGCAAACAGCTGATCCTTCCTAATTTCATTCCTAGCAGTAATAAATGTGACGGCTGAAATCAATCTGGCACGCCCTATGAAATCAAGCCTCGCCCTCGTTTTTGCGACATGAACAACTGCAGTACGACCTGGAAACCATAGTTACATTGCCTTGCTGTCCGCCTCGATACCCCCCCTCTCATACACACACAGACGCACGCACGCACACGCAACTTGCAAGCCCAACTGATGTGTTGTATAAAGAAAGAAAGAACGAACACCTGCATTAATTAAATAAAGCTGAAGGTTTTTTCTCCTCTCGCCTCGCTTACCTTCCTCACAAAACAATAAAAGATAGCCTACTTTGGCAGCCCTTGTGCATGCAAATTTCTGGTTTAAACCACAGCATGCAAGCCGCCTTTGTTTTAAATGGACCCCCAAACCGTTCACACTTCAAACCTATCGGCCGCGGATGCGCTAACCCCACCCCCCCCACACACACACACCCTCCATGCTAATTTGCCCAGTCAATCATTTGATCCACGCTACGCGCCTGCTGTGTGTTGTTAGTTGTATATTAAATTATTAAAGTCTTTATTCATTTAATATACAACAAGATATATTAGTGAACGAAAACCTGAACCTGTGAACCATGAATTAAATAACAAATAGGCGCGCACACACGCTGCTGTTTTGCAAGGTGCATCTCCTGTCCTGTCTGTCTGTCTCTCTCTATCACTCATGTGGTCCGTCCGTGACACCGTGACCAACTGACCATGCACGTTCGACAGTCTATTTAGATTGCATCGCAGTCGCTGCAGTGGCTGGGATGTCAACTGCCTCATGTGGCACTGGACAGTGGTGGTGGTGGTGGGCTGCAGGCTGGGTTAGCCTATACTATCTCCGATGCGTTCCCACTTGCGCTGGCACGGCACATTTGGCATTCGAGCGACGCATCAGGTTTATTAAACGAGGAGGAGATTGCACATACTGTAACTCCAGAAAGACATCAGCCTGCTGTAGATTAGGCTACAGTAGGCTACCCATGTTGGGACTCTCCGCGCTGCAGCACTGCACTATACTCTCCAACGTCCTGTCATGAAAATATTTCAGCACAGACAGCCCAAATCCTCGCATGTATGCGCTCATCATGCAAAACACTGTTTAAATGGCTTACGCATCTAACTTGCAACATTGTTTTTAATTGCTTGTAAAGTTGGAAATCTCCTACCAATTTCATATGACACAAAGACACATCGTTGATGTATTCCTTTACTTTTTTCTTCTTTTTTTATATGTAGCCCATACCAGTTTTATATAAACATTTTAGGAGTGAATAGTGGCAGCGGTGGCCGAACGGTTTGCGGAGCGGTCTTGATACCGGAAGGTCGCCAGTTCGTATCCCCGGACCGGCACGTTAAAATTACCACCGCTGAAGTGCCGTTGAGCAAGGCATTGAACCACTACCATGAAATGTTCTATGAGCAGGGCCTGGCTGTAAACAAGTATCTGATGCTTAGTCCAGTTACCCTGGGTAAATATAGTAACTTTGCTTTGCTTTGCTTTACATATGTTTCGATGCCTGTGACAGCCTCTCAGCTGGTCAAACAATGCTGCTCCGCTGTTCTACGACAGAAAAACAGGTGAGAACAAAGCGTACGACAGCTCCCGACCAGACGTGATCTTTGTCTTGGCACAAGATCATTTTCAAGCTTTGGCGGAAATGGTAAATGCCGAAAATTGCGGTAATTTCGGCGTGCACCCATATTTTGGCGTACGCACGGTTGATAAATGAGGGCCTTTGTCTATATATGGTTCTGCCTGTATCACCAAAGAGCACCCATCGAAGAGCCACTAACTGATCTATATGGTTACCTGTATCACCAAAGAGCACCCATCTAAGAGCCACTAACTGATCTATATGGTTACCTGTATCACCAAAGAGCACCCATCTAAGAGCCACTAACTGATCTATATGGTTACCTGTATCACCAAAGAGCACCCATCTAAGAGCCACTAACTGATCCCTGCAGCGCTTCCATCTCTCTATTTTTTAACCCATTTAGGCCTGACGTCAAAATAAATAAAAAACGTTCGCTCTGAAAGAATATATATTCAAAGATTTGTGCCGCATTTTCACAATTTTAAAAAAATAGCAGACCTACAAGCTCATAGTGCGCCATAATGCTTAGTTAACACCAAAAGGGGGCCTGGGCCATGGCTCAGTGGTCCAGGCACCATGGCTGGTAATCCAGTCTGGCAGTGTGCCGCAGGTTCGACTCCCGATCCCAACGGCCTTTACTGCATGTCTTCCCCCATGTATGTCCCTCCATAAATAAAATATAAAATAAAGGCGAAAGCCACAAAAAAAACATAAAAAAAAAACAAAACACCAAAAGTGGTTCCCGCCCAAAATGGGTGTCACATGGTTTTCTATACTTTTGGGAGTTATGTACAAATACTGTATTATGCTTTACGTATTAGGAGGCATTTTCATCAATAAAAAAAAGTCTCAATCAATCAACTCAATATACTTGGTCTCCTGATTCTTTTCCCTCCTCACATTATGATCTTGTACTGTAGATCTGCTATTTTCACAGAATGTTTGACCTCAGAATAGGAACACTAAGGGTTCATGTGGTCAAAACACGACTTCCCTCATGATCCTCCACCAGGGAGCCATAGCTATCTGTGTGGTTCATGCCCTCAGTGTAATTTTACATATAAGTGTACCACATACGCCCACCCGATAACAGGAAAAGCAATGAAAGTAAAGGGCCACAATATCTCGCTCTGCAAGAAATGTAATCTAGCATATCAAATAATGCCCTGGTGGTTTAGCATGCCGTATGTAGGGAAAAAAACACACAAAGAGCACTAAAAAAAAGCCCAGGATATAGCAGAGCAGGGAGAACACTCAGTCAACATAACCCGAGCAGCACATACAAAAAAAATCACACCCGTGTGAACTGAGTGGTGTAAGGTCTTAGCCTGTCTGACGTAATGAAATCACACCCGGGTGAACTGAGTGGTGTAAGGTCTTAGCCTGTCTGACGTAATGAAATCATGTCTGACGTAATGAAATCACACCCGGGTGAACAGGGTGAACATAGCAACCATGCTCATTTTTTCTGCACAAACAAAGCCAGTTGTATGAAATCACACCCGGGTGAACAGGGTGAACATAGCAACCATGCTCATTTTTTCTGCACAACAAAGCCAGTTGTAGGAGTGGTTTACACCACTCAAAAATCAGAGAAGTGGAGGTAATTTGAATCTTAATCCAAAGATAAAGATATTATTTTCACACTTCTCGCTCCTGGAGGTTTATACATGTAACTGTGCGGGATGTATAATGAATGACTCATGTAATAACGATGACTATAAACTCCTAGGATATATGTATCATCAGGTGGATCAGCACTGATGCTGCTCAGCTGCTCTGTATGTGAAAATCCACGGCTTACCACCAGTCAGACGTGGTGAACGGGGAGTGCGAGAGAGCTCATTAAAGTCCTGCAATGCAGTGAAAGAGCACTTCAAGCTGACCAGGTCAGGCAGCCAAAATTTGACAATGTGTCAAAGTAACAGACCGTTCCCAAAACCAACACTGAAATGAAATCGGAAAATGGAGCATGCCTTACATTGCACACACGCACGCACGCGCGCACGCACACGCACACGCACACGCACACGCACACACACACACACAGCCATTATAATGCTCCTCAGAGTGCATTGTGACAGTCCTAATCAAAACCCAGAACATTTTCCAGAAAATGCATTTACTGCTTGCAAAGAGAAAGCCTAATAACCTCAGGCTTCTATGTCAAGACTATAATATTGTGTCATCTCCACATTTGGGCATTATTGGGCAAAGTTTCAGGTGACTTCCAGCATGAAATTAACCCATTTTGGGCGGGAAGCCCTTTTGGTGTTTTAACTATTGAAAAATAGCAGATCTACAAGCTCATAGTGCGGCACCAAGTGCCGCACTATGAACTTGTAGATCTGCTATTTTTGAAAATTTGTGAAAATGTACCTCAAATCTTTGAATATATATTATTACAGACTTACAGAGTGAACATTTTAACTCATATATCTTTGCTTCCGTGGGGGTCCCTGGAAGAACATATTTTCAGATGGGGGGGGGGCGGAGGCGTATTACATAATATTTTTTGGGGTTCTTGACATGAAATATTGAGCACCACTGATATAGAAACATAAGGTTTTTCAGAAAAATGTCAGGATTTTGAAGACATTTTTTTAAATTTCGACGTCAGGCCTGAATGGGTTAAAGTTCACATGCACTCTAGCGTCCCTATTCTGGACATGTAATAATAGGCACACGTTTGGTGGAGAATGAGGGAAAAAGGAGGGACAACAATAGACGGACTCCTCCGGCCAATAGACGGACTCCTCCGGCCAATAGACGGACTCCTCCGGCCAATAGACGGACTCCTCCGGCCAATAGACGGACTCCTCCGGCCAATAGACGGACTCCTCCGGCCAATAGACGGACTCCTCCGGCCAATAGACGGACTCCTCCGGCCAATAGACGGACTCCTCCGGCCAATAGACGGGACTCCTCCGGCCAATAGACGGACTCCTCCGGCCAATAGACGGACTCCTCCGGCCAATAGACGGGACTCCTCCGGCCAATAGACGGACTCCTCCGGCCAATAGACGGACTCCTCCGGCCAATAGACGGACTCCTCCGGCCAATAGACGGACTCCTCCGGCCAATAGACGGACTCCTCCGGCCAATAGACGGGACTCCTCCGGCCAATAGACGGACTCCTCCGGCCAATAGACGGACTCCTCCGGCCAATAGACGGACTCCTCCGGCCAATAGACGGACTCCTCCGGCCAATAGACGGACTCCTCCGGCCAATAGACGGGACTCCTCCGGCCAATAGACGGACTCCTCCGGCCAATAGACGGACTGCTCCGGCCAATAGACGGACTCCTCCGGCCAATAGACGGGACTCCTCCGGCCAATAGACGGGACTCCTCCGGCCAATAGACGGACTCCTCCGGCCGATAGACGGACTCCTCCGGCCAATAGACGGACTCCTCCGGCCAATAGACGGACTCCTCCGGCCAATAGACGGGACTCCTCCGGCCAATAGACGGGACTCCTCCGGCCAATAGACGGACTCCTCCGGCCAATAGACGGACTCCTCCGGCCAATAGACGGACTCCTCCGGCCAATAGACGGGACTCCTCCGGCCAATAGACGGACTCCTCCGGCCAATAGACGGACTCCTCCGGCCAATAGACGGGACTCCTCCGGCCAATAGACTGACTCCTCCGGCCAATAGACGGACTCCTCCGGCCAATAGACGGACTCCTCCGGCCAATAGACGGGACTCCTCCGGCCAATAGACGGACTCCTCCGGCCAATAGACGGGACTCCTCCGGCCAATAACCCATTTTGACCTGAGATCAGATTCTAAAAATGTCTTCTACATCCTGACAGTTTTCTGAAAAAGCTATGTTTCTATGTCAGTCGTTCTGCGATTTAAAAAAAATAGCAGACCTACAAGCTCGTAGCGCGCCACTCGGTGGCGCGCTATGAGCTTGTAGATCTGCTATTTTTCAATAGCTAAAGCATATGTTTTATTTGTTCCGTTTTGTGTTTTTGTTTTGTTTTTTTGTCTCCTGGCAAAATACAAAGGTATTTTTGTTTTTGTCTGTATTGTATTGTTGCTCCCCTTCCCCTTTCCCCAAGAGGACCACAACGGAAACAAGCCGAACAGCTTTCTTGTGACTGATCCTTTTGAAATGTATTTTTCAATAAAGTAATCAATCAATCAATCAATCAATAACATAATGCTAACACCAAAAGGGGTTCCCGCCCAAAATAGGTCAATAGACGGACTCCTCCGGCCAATAGACGGACTCCTCCGGCCAATAGACGGACTCCTCCGGCCAATAGACGGACTCCTCCGGCCAATAGACGGACTCCTCCGGCCAATAGACGGACTCCTCCGGCCAATAGACGGGACTCCTCCGGCCAATAGACGGACTCCTCCGGCCAATAGACGGACTCCTCCGGCCAATAGACGGACTCCTCCGGCCAATAGACGGACTCCTCCGGCCAATAGACGGACTCCTCCGGCCAATAGACGGGACTCCTCCGGCCAATAGACGGGACTCCTCCGGCCAATAGACGGACTCCTCCGGCCAATAGACGGACTCCTCCGGCCAATAGACGGACTCCTCCGGCCAATAGACGGACTCCTCCGGCCAATAGACGGACTCCTCCGGCCAATAGACGGACTCCTCCGGCCAATAGACGGACTCCTCCGGCCAATAAAGCAACAGTGCTGAGACTTCAGTCTCCATTTTCGTCACCGCTAAACCCCTTATCCCTAAACTTCTTTGCCTTTTTTTTTTTTTTTTTACTATTTTGCTAAACATTTTTGAATAGTTAAAATGGCCAGTCTACAAGCTCACGTGTCAATGTAGATTGGCTAGTTGAACTATTCAAAAATGTTTTTCAAAATAGTAAAAAAAAGGCAAAGAAGTTTAGGGATAATGAACAAAAATGGACCCTTTATTTCAAAGCCAGTAAAGACACGACGTTATTAGACCCCATGTGGTTAAATGTAAGTCTTAATGTACACATTCTTTCTTGCACAACGTGCTGTTGTTTGGTCATACTATCCAGCTTTGCAGCAGTGTTGATTTCGTCGACTAAAACTAAGACGAAAAATGTTCGTCGACTACCTTTTTCCACTGACGAAAACTAAATGGAAACTAAATAAAAACTAAGCTATGATGACTAAAACTAAGACTAAATATACTGATGAAAATCACACCTGTGTGAAGTGAGGGGCGCTCCAACCGCTCTTATCATCATACATGATCTAATTCCGGCCAATCACAATTTGCGTCCTCACCTTCATTTGCGTTTGTTTACGCAATGTTTGTGTTGACACAAACACTCAAAGCTGGCCATTCATTGTCTCATAGGCTGGCTCATTCGAGCTTGTAGATCTGCTATTTTTGAAAAATCTTGAAAATGTGGCGCAAATCTTTGAATATATTCGAAGCGAATGTTTTTAACTCAAATGTTTGCTTCTGGGGGGTCCCTGGAACTACATATTTTCAGATGGGGTTCCGCAGCCAAATACAGATAATTCTGGCGGTCCTTGACATGAAAAAGGTTGAGCACCACTGACATATAGAAACATTTTTGAGTGGTGCAACCACTCCAAGGAACAACAATGTCCGTGTTAACCTATGTATGTGACTATGAGTACCAGTAGGGGCAAAAGAAACAGAGAGAGAGAGCTAGTGCTGCACTGTTGCCTGCTAATGAGAGAGAGAGAGAGAGAGAGAGAGAGGTGGGAGAGAGGTGTGGGGGGAGAGGGGAGTTGCACCACTCAGTTCACACAGGTGTGATTTTTCAGAGATTTTTCAGAAAACTGTTAGGATTTAGAAGCCTTTTTTTTGGGAAATGGGTTAAAAATAATAATAATAAAAAAAAGATCCAGAGTTGTCCATATGAATATGAGCAGCAGTGGCGTGCACAGACATTTAGAGGGGCAGGTGCTCAAGTTAAAAAAGGGCACCTTGTGCAGCGCGTGGAACCGGCCGGTTGCCTTAATCCATTTTGGGCGGGAACCCCTTTTGGTGTTGGCATTATGTTATGCTTTAGCTATTGAAAAATAGCAGATCTACAAGCTCATAGCACGCCACCGAGTGGCGCGCTATGAGCTTGTAGGTCTGCTATTTTTGAAAAAGAGAAAAAAAAAAGAGAAAAAAATGTTTTTTTTTAGTTTTTTTTTTCAAAAGGGCACATTGCCAAAAGGGCAGGGGGTGCTCTAGCACCCCCTAGTGTCTATCTGTGCACGCCACTGATGAGCAGACTATATCAAGTAGTGTGCCTGGCAAAATTGAGATCACTAGTAATCTTGGAAAGCACCTTTGAATGGGCTGTGCAAGGGCCAGTGCTGTTATCTAGTATGACAGACACAACCTGCATGGACAGCAGTCTAGGTCCTAGACTGATGTAAAGAAATCTGAGACCTGAATGTCCTAGACTCTATAGGACATTCAGGTCTCACATTTTTTTAGCATTATTTCTGGGGAAAAAATGATCACTGGGCGACTGTGGCTCAGGAGGTAGAGCAGGTCGTCCAATGATCCATGGGTCGGCGGTTCGAATCCCGGCTCCTCCTGTCTACATGTCGAAGTGTCCTTGGACAAGACACTGAACCCCAAATTGCTCCCGATGTGCTGGTTGGTACCTTGCATGGCTTCTGCCGCAATCGGTGTATGAATGTGTGTGTGAATGGGTGAATGTATAGCGCCTTGGATAAAGGCGCTATATAAATGCACCATTTACCATGTATTGTCAACAGGAAAACTAGTGCAGAGCAAACAGAGGCTCTTCAGAGAACAGAACTCGCTGTAATCTTCAAAGATGCAACACAGTAACACTACTAAGTTGACCTATGACGGTATGCCAGATCCGGACAGCTTCAGAGTCACCAAGAAAGGACGTTGTTATGTCTCACTGACAGCTGTTTGATTGTGCTGCGCTCGTTGCATATTCCTGTGTTGCCTTGTGATAATTGGGGGGATTATCTGGGATCGACTACTTCAGTCTTGATATACTACAAATGAAATGAAATGAAATGAAATCTATATTTACCCAGGGTATCTGGGCTAAGCTCAAGAACTTGTTTCCAGCCAGGCCCTGCTCATAGAACACATTTCATCGTAGTGGTTCAATGCCTTGTTCAAGGGCACTTCAGCGGTGGTAATTTTAACGTGTCGGACGGCTGATTCGAACTAGGAACCTTCCGGTATCAAGACCACGCCGCTATCCGTTCGGCCACCGCAACACACCAGTATGATGCTGCATGCTTTGCCGTTGTTATGATTACTCTGAGTTTGAAAAGTAAAGAGTTGTATTTAACCTGTGTCATGGTCCACTGATTCACAAACACAATAGACGTCTTTATATGCAAGAGCCTAAACACGACTATACGGTAATAATTTACACAATATGCGAGGTTAAATACAGATGACTTTGTGCACGCGGATCTATGATTTGACAGCAGAGCAAAGCAGAGATACTGTGAAGTATTTCCTATACCTCTGGTGCTGTGCTCTGAGAGGAGAAGGTATAACATCCACCCTGAGAGTTGTGTTTGATGCATCATTTACCAGATCCCTCCGTGACAGTTTGCTGACAGGACTGAACACGAATCATGATCTGTTAGAGTTGCTAATCATTATGACTGCACAGGATAGTTTTCACTGCAGACATTACCAAAGTCTTCTTGCACAATATATAGCTCAGATAGGCAGATACGGGGGGATATTCTGTCAGGTTCCTTTGGATACATTAGCTTGCTTGTGTCATAATTTGCTCATGCTCTTTTCTGCTATCCGCTCCAGTCGTAGAATTACATTACGTGTCATATCATTTTTATTCTTGACTTGATATGAGTTGAATTGAAAGGAGCCAGTCCCCCAGTCCTGAACACAGCAAAGTCAGACTGGCTGCAGTCAGCCCCAGGAAGGATCAAATGCATCAAAAATAGTCATCAAGAATCATACGTACGCTAAGAACCTAACAGTGGAATATCTATATAATGAAACTATGCGTATACACTATAGAATGCTATGCCTACATAAAATGCTAGTTACATAACTTGAGCCTTCACTTACGCCTGTAAGGTCGTTGAGGCTACGGCAAGTCGTACAGGCTAAGATGGAGTGGGTTTTCAGACCACGGTGGAAGATTGGGAGTGAGTCAGCTTTGATTGTATTGGGAAGTGCATTCCATAGTTTTGAAGCCAGAAGGGTGACGTGTGGAGCGTTGACCCGGCGTTTATTTAGTGAATGTACTTCCAGCTCAGGAGGCACAATGCTAAATAGCAGGATCTGGTGCAGCAGTGCCTGGACAAAGGCTGCCTGGCAGGCTAGGCTGTTCCCCGTGGAGGTGGGATGGACAGAGGCTGCCTGGCAGGCTAGGCGGTTCCCCGTGGAGGTGGGATGTACGGTATTGTAGACCAGGGGTTCTCAACGTTTTTGGCCGGGGACCCCCGAAAATGCTTTGGCAACGTCTCGGGACCCCCGCCCCGCCCCCTCCCGACCCCCAATATAAATTGACTGCTACAATAACCTTAAACCATTTTGGGCAGGAACCCCTTTTGGTGTTTTAAGCATTGTTATAATTTAGCTATTTAAAAATAGCAGATCTACAAGCTCATAGCGCGCCACCGAGTGGCGCGCTACGAGCTTGTAGGTCTGCTATTTTTGAAAAATCGTGAAAAAAAAAATCTCTTTTTTCTTTTCTTTTTTTTTAAATAATTTGGGGACCCCCTAAAATAATTTGGCGACCCCCCAAGGGGTCGCGACCCACGGGTTGAGAACCCCTGTTGTAGACCATAGAGGATTCCACTCAATCCATTTGGAGGCTGCTGCCAATCGCAATACAAAGGGAACGAGAGGAGATCCTCAGATGGTGGATTGGGGGAGGAAACAGAAAGAGCTTCCTAGTACTCTACCTACCTATTTATGATTAATTCCTGTTCTGTTCTTTGACTATATAGAAGTGTCTATTTGTACGTCTCTAAATGTTTTGATGAATTGAACATGGTGGATCCTCTTGTAAACAAGTGTAATGCTTAATTGGGTCGTCCACTCACAGTTAACAGTCTTTGTATTGAGTTTGTGCTTGAAATTTACTGTGATTCTGCAAACTGTTAATAAATATTTCAATCAATCAATCAATCAATAAATCAAACTCTACCTACCTATGGAATCAGGGAGGAGAGCTGGAAGCCAGCACCCTGACCAAGGCATATGTATGACTGTGAGTGAGACATTGCAACTAAACAGTCTGTAAATGGACCTACTTGAGATAAAATAATCATTGTGTGTTAAAACCCTGCAAGCCCCAGCGATGCTTTTGAGCAACATTTATATTTGAATTACTTAATTAATAATATTTATTTCTGTTCTTTTTTCACCTAAACATCATCATCAATGTTCATCGTTTAGTCTTGCAATGCCATTGGTCATGATATTTGCATATAAATACCCCCCACAGAGGCAGAAATTCACACAACTTCAAAATCTCAACATTCACTGTGCTGTACTCACTGTGTACAAATGTAAATGTACTGTATACGCCAAGCAATTTCTCAAAGGCTTTCATGACCACTGTGAGTACCATTTTCCATTTCCAATTCCTATTTTTGAGGGGTGCTAGCCCCTCCGATGTCCAGCTTTGAGGGTTTGTGCAAACACTAACATTGAATGCCATTGACAATGAAAGGTCAGTTTTGAGTGTCTGTATAAACACAAACATTGCGTAACCACAAACACTGAAGATGAAGGTGAGGACGCAAATTGTGATTTGCCGGAATGCGATGATGTATGATGATAAAAGCGCCCCTCACTTCACGCAGGTGTGATTTTCACACCCAAAGATGCCAATTTAATTGAGTGTCTTGTTCATTGTCTGGGAAAAGCCGCCTTGTCAAAGCTGAGCCCTGTTAAAGAAGGTGCCACGTTAAATCAAATGGTGGAAATCTCGAGAGCCGTCCTCACAGATCACTTGTCTGCAGTATTTTTCAAAGACAATAAGCTACATTTAAAGGTCAATTACACTGTGAAATAGAGGAGGAACATTGATTTATGCCACTGGCAGTAGAACAAGATTTTTATGAATGGTTAATTGTGTTTAATTATAGAGCTGTTGGACAAGGAATAAAATGTAGGTTTGTGAATTACATATTTGTGAGAATATCCAGCTTCAGTTTAACTAACTGCCAAATGACATACCATTAATGATGACTACCACAGTAGTTGCATATCAATATCAAAGAAAGGTGGAATCTACGAATCTCAAATGAGAAAATGGAGGTGAGGGCAGAGGCAGAGGTGTAGGTGAGAATCAAGGGAGACGACTGAGAAATGCGGTCCACGAGGAAGGTTGCGAATCAAAGAAAAACAGAGGAATAGCCGGTTGAAATAAGGCACTATAGTAGTGGATGGAAAGAAAGATGGCAAGAATAAAAATGAGAGCTGCTTTTGAAAAGCGCTGGGGAAATGGGCAGAAGAAAGGGAGGCTCGCAATGGGAGATGTTGAAATCAGAGGTGGGGAGAAAGAGAGCACTGGTTTGATTTTTGATCACAGTGTTTGCGCGCGCTGCCAGGCAATCAAAAAAAAGCTCTGCTGATCAGAGCAGACACGGTGAATGATGATCGAGTGGAGGAGATGGCGTTCAATTTCTTGCACCTCAACTCAGGACAGAATAAAGGTGTATCTTTTCACGCTGTTTCTTTACAGTCTTCGCTGCTCTGTACTTTGCCCGTTCACTCTTTCTCACCTCGCTCTCTCTCTCATCATTTCAGTTATCTCCTCTCCTTCCCCTGCTCTCTCTCTTCTTATCTTGCTGATAGGGTTCCATCTAGCCTGTCAACACTGGTGGCAAGTAGAGAGAGAGAGAGAGATGCTGATAACGTTCTGACGCCTCCTGCAACCACAATTAAACCATTTTGGGCGGGAACCCCTTTTTGGTGTTTTAAGCATTGTTATACTTTAGCCATTGAAAAATAGCAGATCTACAAGCTCATAGCGCGGCACCGAGTGCCGCGCTACGAGCTTGTAGGTCTGCTATTTTTGAAAAATCGTGAAAATGTGGCCCACATCTTTGAATATGTATTCTTACAGAGCGAACGTTTCTAACTCAAATCTTTGCTTCTGGGGGGTCCCTGGAACAACATATTTTCAGATGGGCGTCAGCGGCCAATTACATAATAGTTTTTGGGGTCCTTGACATGAAAAACTCTGAGAACCACTGACAGGGTTTTTCAGAAAACTGTCAGGATTTAGAAGACATCTGTAGAATCGTTCCCAGGTCGAAGTGTGTTAAATGGTTCCTTCTGTTTCACCCCTCAGAAGAGGCGGGGAGAGGGAGGTGGGGAAAAAGTTTGTCTGCAATGCCACCCCCTCTAACGAAACCACCCTGTGTGAATACCTGATGAGACGGTCGGGCACATTTACATCCCCAGCATTTTGAACACCATAGTGCAGTGCAGTACGATGACTTGCAAGTCTAGTCTGCGTCGACTACATTTTATGGAATTGTATAGAGCGGTGGCCCGCTGCTGTGTCCCTGGCTGCTGTGTCCCTGGCTGACTTTGAGTGTATAGCTACGTGTCACGAAGGACTGGTTTGGCTTCCTGGCCCCTTTATAACTGCCTCACTGGCTAATATCATTCCCCAAAGTAGGCAAGGGACAAGCCGTAAAAATGTGTGTTAAAGTAAGTGCACGCGTGTGTGCGCGCGTGTGTGTGTGTGTGAGAGAGAGAGAGGGAGAGAGAGAGAGAATGAGGATAAACCGCCACAGCTGCCGTGCTCATTCTTGGCATAGCGCGGCCCGGGTGATATGGCGGTGACAGCCAATAGCTCATCCGCTGCTTCAAATTAAAACACAATTGCCTAATAGGAGTACAGGAAGGGAGGCGGGATCTTACAAGGGTTATGAGGAAATTAAAAGTGAGTGCTTGTGAAGATTGAATTAGGGGAAAAGCAGCCCCGTGTCAGACTCCATGAAAGTGACTGACTGTTACAGTAAGCGGCGTGCGCTCGGCGGGCAAAATCCCATCCAAAAAATGTCAATCAAATTAGTTCCGTGAAGTTGGCCCATCCCACCTTATTTGGCTGTGTAGCCACTTGTTGGCATCGTCAACTCATTGTGCTCAGTCATGCTTCCAGTGGTTAGACTTCATGCCTTTCTTTGTTGACTTCCTCACGTTCACGTTTTAATGAATATTCAGCCCATGTCACCTTCACTTCTTTTAAAGGACCAAGGTTCATGTTTCAGGTTGTTATTAGATAAACTAAAAGGTAAGTTTTTTTTTCATTTGCTGCTTTCTTTCTTTTTAGCGACTGTAGCTATTGTTGATGAATTCCTGTTCTGTCCTTTGTCTATATAGAAGTGTCTATTTGTACGTCTCTAAATGTTTTTGATGAATTGAACATGGTGGACCCTATTGGAAACAAGTGTAATGCTTAATTGGGTCGTCCACTCACAGTTAACAGCCTTTGTATTGAGTTTGTGCTTGAAATGTACTGTAATTCTGCAAACTGTTAATACATTTTTCAATCAATCAATCAATCAATTGTTGACAGGGAGCGGGGCTAAATATGAAAGAAACAACTAAAGTTGTCCTTTAATGACCTTATATTCATCCATCCATCCATCCATCCATCCATCCATCCATCCATCCATCCATCCATCCATCCATCCATCCATCCATCCATCCACTTGCACATTCATTCGGTCTTTAACAAGAACAATATTGCAATGTCCTTTTTCTTAATAAACCATCCACCCATCTCTGCAATGCAAAATGTACAGAACCACTTTATCTCAGGTAATAAGGCTGCTGGGAACCCCACAATGCCAACATCAAAGTGCACAATATAACCGCTAATAAGAACGGCAAATGCATTTCTCTCTCCACTTAAAACTCTAATGTTATGTCATTCTCCAATCCCCCTCTCCCCATATGTCTCGTTACTTATTTTTCTTTAAACTCCGATGTTATGTCATTCTCCTCCAATCCCCCTCTCCCCACTAACTCCCCCCCATCCCTCCCTCCATCTCTATCGGTGGGTATAGGAGGCAGCTATTATTAAAGTCCTCCATGTTTCTTGAAGACCAAGGCGACACGTACAGCCATCAGAGGCAGTCAGAGGGGATTGGCTGTACTTGGCAGAGAGAGAGAGAGAGAGCTCCACACACAGCCAACTGAACATCCTTCTAATCCTATATAACCCCCCGTAGACCCCCTGCAGCAGTATATACGTTGTTCCTCATTCCTCTCCACACACCCATCTGTTCCTCCTCTGCCACTCTTAATCGCCCCCACTCCCCTCCCTCTCTCTCTCTCTCTCTCTTTCACCGTTCTGTTTCTATATGTCTCTCTGTCGGTTTGTTTCCTCTCTCTCTCTCTCTCTCTCTCTCTCTCTCTCTCTCTCTCTCTCTCTCTCTCTCTCTCGCCTTGCCGTCCCTGCTGTGGAAAGTATAACTAAGTACTGTACTTAAGAACCATTTTTAATGGGACATTAAATGGTAAATGGTGCATTTATATAGCGCCTTTTATCCAAGGTGCTTTACATAGATTGTGCATTACATTCACACACACATTCATACACTGATGGTGGCGGAAACCATGTAAGGCACCAACCAGCACATCAGGAGCAATTAGAGGTTCAGAGTCTTGCTCAAGGACACTTCGACACTAACTCTGGGGGAGCCTAGCCTCGGTCCCAGGCTTACTTATCTGCGAAAAGAAGCCTGGTCACAACGTAAGGCAGAGAAGCTAAAAGAAAAGCCTGGTCACAACGTAAGGCAGAGAAGCTATCGGCAGATGTATCCTCCGGAACATATATGTCAAACTCAAGGCCCGGGGGCCAAATCAGGCCCGTGGATGAATTATCTTTGGCCCGCGGGATGATATTTAATTAGTATTAGAACTGGCCCTCTGGTATATTTCACGGACCACCATAATACTACAAGTCCGACAATTCACTGCGAGTGCATTGGCACATATCACAAACTATGAAATCAGTGCTTGGTGAGGATCATAGAATAGGAAACTGAGATTAATAATAATGCATTTTCAGTTTTAAATGCATTTACTTTTTTGCTGTTTGCCTGGGACGTCCTCATGACCGCGGTGCCCGTGTGTTGAAACACAGTCCGGCCCTCGACCTCGACCGATTTCTTTATTTTGGCCCACTGTGTATTTGAGTTTGACATCCCTGCTCCGGAACATCCGTCAGATGTATTTCCCCCGGATATACGATATTTTC